>NC_073303.1:251872658-252159648 GCF_027595985.1 Sorex araneus
ACTTCTACTCTGACTGCGGCCCAGGGAGGGATCGGCCTTGGGGCTCACCTACACCCCGAGAAAACAGTGCGTATTGGGGAAGGCAGGTCCCCAAGGTAGAGCGGGTGTCTCAGTGCCCACGTCTGTGAAGTCCGGTTTGTCACTGTCCCTGGCCTGTGACCTGTTGGGAAGGGTCAGTGATGGCGGGGGCAGGCACTCAGCGCAAGTGCTCAGCCAGTGGCTGCTTTTGTGGCTCCAGCCTGTCCCGCTCCGGAGCACTGAGGCCCATGGCAGGGGCAAGGCTCACGCCGGACGGGGAGGCTGGATGCCCGGTGGTCCCCCTGTGCCATGACGCTGCCACATGGCCACAGCCACGCCTGCCATTGGCTTTGAGAGTCCAGGTAACCAGGAGACCAGGCCCCTCTCAGCCCCGAGGCCTAACTGAGTCTTGATGACTCCAGTTCTGCCCCCAGAGAAAGCAGCTCTCCTATCGTGTCTGCAGAGAAGGGAAAAAAAAAAATAATAATCAGATTCCTGGGCCCCACTCACAGAAGAGATGGGGACTCGGCAGATCTGGGTAAGGCCCTAGAATCCGCATCGGACCCAGCTTGCTGGGGATTCTGAGGCCCGGAGCAGGGACTGAGGTTCTTGCCTGGGAATGTGGCAGGTACCTTCCTGGGGCCCAGGAATCCCAGGAGGCTGCTCAAACGCCGGTGAGGTCAGCCCGAGGCCTGATTGCCCAAGGCCTGCTAGCCTTTGTTCTCCGTCACCTTCCAGACCCAGTCGTCTCTGTGAGGAGCAAGGCAGGCCTGGGCCCAAGAACTTGGAGATATATATATCATCATCATCATCATCATCATCATCACCATCATCCCGTTGAACGTCGATTTTCTCGAGCAGGCTTAGTAACGTCTCTGTTCGTGCTAGCCCTGAGATTTTAGCAGCCTCTCTTTACTCGTTCTTCCCAACGGTGCCGCATTGGAGGCTCTTTCAGGGTCAGAGGAATGAGACCCATCATTGTTATTGGTTTTGGCATTTGAATATGCCGAGGGGAGCTTGCCAGGCTCTCCCATGCGGGCAGGAAACTCTCAGTAGCTTGCCAGGTTCTCCAAGACCCATCACAGTGCCCCCAAAGCACTCCCACTTCCTAGGTATTCATAAAAAATATATATACATATATATATTATATTTCATCATCATAAATGTATATATATTACAGCAAAATTGTGTTTTTCCAAAAGAACGAGTATTACAAAGTTGGGAATAAAGAGGAAGCTGTTTGTACCTGAGGGAGCGGGCGGGGAGAAACTTACACAAGCTCGCTTGCAAGCATGCTATTGTAGAAACTTCCATATCTGTAGAGTACAAAAGCCTTGGGCCAGACATAGGACAGGGGTTGAGGTGCTTGCCTTGGTTTGCTTGTCGGCACTGCGTATGATCGCCCTCAAGCACTGCCAGAATGATCCCTGAAGCAATCACTCCTGGTGGTGCTCAGGGGGTCCAATGGGATGTTGGAGATCAAACCCAGGTCAGCCTTGTTCAAGGCAAATGTCCTCTCCACTGTCCCCCGGAGACTCTGGCCCCATCCCAGGAAGACTCTAAAGCCAAACACTCCAGTGTCTATCCAACATCTTGCGGATACCTTTGCTTTCTACATTTTTATTTTAAATTTTCCAGACTCCGGAGTCAGAGTAATCGCACAGCGGGTAGGGTGTTTGCCTCGCACTCGGCCCGCCTGGGTTCGATCCCCCACATCCCAGAGGGTCCCCTGAGCACCGCCAGGAGTAATTCCTGAGTGCAGAGTCAGGAGTCAGCCCTGAGCATCGCTGGGTGTGACCCGAAAGGGGGGAAAAAAAAAAAAAGGAAAGGGAAAAAAAGAAAACCTTTCCAGGATCTCCATCACCCACCTGTAATATTTTTCTGAGTGGAAAAGGAGTGGAAGGAAGCGCATGTTATGAGAAAAGGAGTGGAAGGAGGGGCGGAGGGCAGGGAGTGAAGTCATGGTTCCGGCTGGCTCGCAGTCAGAGGCCTGGCTTGGCTCATGGGCCGTCGCTGTGAGTAGCACTGAGTTTGCTCCTGGGTTGTGGCCTTTTCCTGGGCTGGCCGGTACCCGGTTTCCACCCGGTGGTGGAGAAGGGTGACCCTTGGGGATGGGGACAGAGAAGCATCTGGTGATCACGTGTGGGGATCCTGGCGGGAGCAGAGTTTGAGTGAGCCCCTTCGGGGGGCCCCCCCCCCCGCAGACCACACAGCAGGAGGCCACGGGTACCACATCTGGTTCCCTGAGCCCGCCAGGAGCAAGCCTTGAGCACAGCAGCTGGGTGTACCCCCCCTCCCCAAATAAAAATAAAGTGAGTCCACTCAGTTCACCAGAATGCAAAGATCTGCATTGTTTTGTTTGTTAGTTTTGATGCTTTGGAAAGGTTTAAAATTAAAAAAAAATAATTGGAGGCGGGGGCGGGGGGGGCACTCCCGGTGGTACTTACTAAGGCTTATTCCAGGCTCTGCGTTCAGGGATCCCTGGGGTGCCAGGGATGGGACCTGGCTCAGGTGCCTGGAAGGCAAGTAAGTGCCCTCCCTGCGGCGCTAAGACAGCTCAGGCCAAAGAGGTTCAATTATTTATTTATTTATTTATTTATTCCATATATATTTTTTTAATTGAATCCCTGAGAGCTCGTTTGGAGGTCCTAGCAGGGGAGCGCATCTACTCGTATACCCTCCACCGAAAAAGAAGACCCGTCCGTCTCTATTCGGGGAAGGCCGGCCTCTTTGACCGAGCGAGCGCACAGTTTCGGGAGGGACGCACATGGAGGGGTGAGGGAGGAAGGGGACACCCGCCCAGCCAGCCAGATCAGCCCAATCAACCCTGGCGATCAGTGGGGTGACAGATGTCGCAGCCAGAATCACCGTGAGAGAGACCCTGCCAAAGCTGTTCAGTGGGTGGGTTTCCTTCGTAACAGTGTTCCCACGCCGTCCCTCCACCGGGGTGCATCTATCTCCCAGCCTCAGTGTCCCCGGGTTCCCTCCCATCACCTCCCCACCGGCAAAAGTTTGGTTTTTAGAATAACTACGTAGTTCTCCCCGACCAGCCCCCGCATCGGTGATGCCTGAGGTGTCACCAGCCCTTGTGGGTGTCAGGGAGGCTTCTAGGAGGAGGCTCAGGCCCCAGGGGGGCTTCTTCTCTGGATTGAGGCTCAGCTGTAACCACAGCACCTTAACCTCAGCGCTCAACTTTGACCTGCATCTTCCTATTTGCATAGGGAAATCCTTTTCCCTTCCTCCCCGAGTGCAGTGTAAGAGAAGCCAGAGAAAGGCACAGGTGTGGAAGGAAGGAAGGAAGGAAGTGGGTGTGTCTCAGGCTCAAGGCTAAATTTAAGGCACCCAGCCTGACTGTCTCTTGGGAAATGACGGCCCCTGCCAAAGGTCAGCTGACACCCACCTTCTCCTGGAGGTTTTTTTTTTTTTTTTTTTTTTTTTTTTTTTTTAAGAAAAGAAAGAAGCAGAAAAGGGGTGGATAAAACTCTCCTTGTGATGGGAACTCTCAGGATCAACTTAACAGTTTTCCTTGGCATTACGCACTCGTTATGGTCACCGCGTTGTTCATTGCCTCATGATTACTTATTCATCGAGAACTGGAAGTTTGTGCCTTTTGACCAAACTGCCAAAGGGCTCAAGTGCTTCTGCAGGCGTGGCCACGGTCGAGACAGGTAGAACCAGGTGAGGTCCCGGCAAGGTGTCGCGGGCAGGATCCGGGCCAGGCCCCGCCACCAGGGCCCAGGGCCCTTTCCCCGGCGGCTCAGCCAGCAGCGACAGGGCTTGTCTGCGGGCTGGCTTCATCCGGGTAGGCGAGGTGACGAAACCCACCTCGGACCAAGCACTTCTTGCTCTTGCTCCTCCCAGAACAAAACTCACGTCTGTGACAGGAAGCCTCTTCCTCGGTGAGCACCGCCGAATGGACAGAGAACGCGAGCGCTCAGGACAGGGCGGTGAGTTTCTTAGACGCCCAGCGCCGAGGAAGGACCCCAAGGCTTGGAACGCTGTTTGCTGAGAGGGTCTCTCGTTCATCCTCTCACGTTGGGCCTCGGGGCCCGAGCAATAGCACAGCGGGTAGGGCTGCCTGCCTTGCATGCGGCTGACCCGCGTTCAATCCCTCGGCATCCCGTATGTCCCCCGAGCACCGCCAGGAGTCATTCCTGAGTGCAGAGCCAGGAGTAACCCCTGAGTGTCACCGGGTGTGTGACCCAAGATCTAATGTTGAGCTTCAACCCACGAACATCCTTCTCAGTGAAGCAAGAACGCAGAGGGGATAGGCAGAAGGAAAACAGTCAACGCGTCTTGCCCACATGGTGCGGCCTTCAGGTGGCCCAAAGGAGTCAGTATATCCTGCCCCTTTGGTGCGGCCTTCAGGTGCCGCCTCCTGGGCCCCCCTCCCATCACTCTGGTGGGCCCTTATCCCGGTTGATTGGGGTCATTAAAAGGAAACACATTTGGGGCTGGAGTGATAGCACAGCGGGGAGGGCGTTTGCCTTGCACGCGGCCGACCCGGGTTCGATTCCCAGCATCCTATATGGTCCCCTGAGCACCGCCAGGAGTAATTCCTGAGTGCAGAGCCAGGAGTAACCCCTGTGCATCGCCAGGTGTGGCCCCCCCCCAAAAAAAAATAATAAAAAAGGAAACACGTTTTTCCTCCCTTCTCTTGTTAACCTTGGGGTGAGTGTCAGGACCTCAGTCCTCATCACAGTTTCTTGGTCCTTACTACACCTCGAGACGCTAAAGGCCCTGCCTGAGCCCTTTCCTCGGCCCCTGGAGCTGGGACTCGCCTGCAGGGCAAAGGTTGGGATTGCCTCTGCGCGCGTCAGAAGTAAGGGCTCCGGCTGGCACTTGTCCCCGGGGTGGGGGGGTACCTGACAGCCCTGAGCATCCTGCACCCCCCAGAGGCTGCATTTCCTACCCCGACCCCCCCCCCCCAATTGATACAGAACTTGGTTTCATCCAGGCTTTGGTCCTTTGATTGTCTCTTGGTCTGCAGATTATTTTGGGAAAATAACTACTGACCTGGGTTCCCTGCTCTGTAATTCTCTCTCCAGGGCCTGGAGAGCAGGGAGGGTGTTTGCCTTGCACTGGTGTGTGTGTGTGTGTGTGTGTGTGTGTGTGTGTGTGTGTGTGTGTGTGACCTGAGTTTGACCCCCAGCATCCCATACTGCCCCCAAGCCCACCAGGCGCGGCCCTTGAGTGCAGAGCCAGGAGTAAGCCCTGAGCACCGCTGGGTGTGGCCCCCCCAACCAAAAGAAAGGAAACTGCCACTTTTCTCGTCGATTTTTTTCTTGGTTCTGCGGGGCCTTATGGGATGTGGAGGTTTGATCTGGGTCCGAAAGTAAGCATCCTACCCGCTTTACGGCGGTCCGACCCCAATATTGGTGTTGGCTTTTTGCTTCCAGATCAGGAATTGCTACTCCCTCATGTCCAGTTGCGAACAATCCCCTTCTTTTACTCACTCCCTGACCAGGCCACCTGGGGGGTTTTGGCTTTAACAATCTTACCTGTCTGTTTTCTCTCCGAGTGCCAAGGATGCGGGCATTCACTACTAACCCCTGTGACATTATCCCACCCCAGAACACCTCCTTTAGGTGGTCCTTTGTGCCCTAGGGATATTTCTCCCCCCCGCCCAGGGTTCCCCCTAGGACCTGCATCTCCCCTCTTGAGATGTGCAAGTTTAGATTTTCATGTCTAATGCTGGGGTATGTAATGCAGCTACCTCTGAGAAGCCCATTTCTCTCTTGAGCATGTTATTCTCTCTCTCTCCCTCTCTGTCTCTTTCTGTCTCTCCTTCCTCGAAACCTCCAAATAAAATGTTATACTTTTAAAAAAAAGATTGTCCCAGCCCCAAGACCTCTAATCATTCACCTTACCGGATAACACCGAGTGTCAGGCCAAGTACGGGCCTGACACTCCAGTGCCATCCATTTTCAGGGCTAGTTGATTCGGCAATAAAAAAAGAAAAGAAAAGAAAAGAAAAGAAAAAAGGGCAGAGAGTCTCTTGCCTGCGCGCCTGGCTGTCTTCTCCGGGGCCCCTGGAGGGGATTGGGTCCAGCTTCCCTCCCCGCCCCAAGCAGAGCTCCCGGTGGCCGAAGACCTTCGGAACCTAGCTACAGCCATGCTCAAGGCCCCTCTCCACATGTTCAGACAGGCCTCACGCATGAAGGTACCGGCAGAGGAACCCAGGGGTGTGTAATCCCATCAGTGGTCAGCACCCAGAGACTTAAAAGCAAGCTCCCAGAAGCTTGCGGCGTGCGATATCTTATAACCTACTTCTCCCTCTGGGAGAAACTGGCAAGCTACTGAGAGTTTCCTCCCACATGGGACAGCCTTGAAAGCTACCCATGGTGTATCCATATGCTAAAGCCAGTAACAAGCTGGGTCTCATTCCCCTGACCCTGAAAGAGCCTCCAATGCAGCATCGTTGGGAAGGCCGAGTAGAGAGAGTCTTCTAAAATCTCAGGGCTAGGATGAATGGAGAGGTTACTGAGACCGCTCAAGAAGTTCAATGATCAACGGGATAATGATGATGATAATGATGACTTAAAAAAAAATACCAAGGAATTCCAAAACCTCCAAATAAAATGTTATACTTAAAAAAATAAAAAAGAATACCGAGGAATTCCAAAACCTCCAAATAAAATGTTATACTTTAAAAAAAAAAAAGAATACCGAGGAATTCCACTGATTCAATAGTTAGTACCAAACAGGCGGAAAATTCACATCCTGACAACTTCTTAGTAGGTATCTGGATAAAAGTACACTCCGAGTGGAAAGACCAACCTATTGCATCTTAGACCGACCCATCACTACCGGGGCGTATGCCCATGCCTGGCGAACTTTGCAATCTGATTGGACACCCACACCCCCATTTCCTGTTCCACCCCCACTTCCTGTTCTGCACATGCCCCAATGCCTTTTTTTTTTTTTTTTGGCCTTGGGTCGCAGGAAAGCTTGCCAGGGAGGTGTGGCGTCATTGAAAGCCATGAAGCATGACCTCAGTGGGAAACGTGAGCAAGCCCAAGTCAGTCAGTGGAGTGTTCCAACAAACGTGGGCTCTCCCATGCCCTCGGGGGGGATTTCAGAGACCTCCCGGCACTGCTATGAATTTCCATGTCACCCGAGGGTGACTTGGTATAACACCTTGAGAACCCCTGACTTTTAGGCTAAAAATATATAGAAGCAAGATTGATCTTGCGTCATGAAATCCTTTCTGGAAGCCACCGTTGAGTCCGTGGTTAGCATTTGATGGGAGGAAAGCTGTTAGGTTTTTCAGAGAAGGATGTTCTGTTTGCCCCGGGATGGACTAGGCATGACTCCCGGGTCCGAATCCGTCCTTCACCGAGAGAGGAGGAGAGGAGGGACCGGAAGGAAGAGCGATCAGGTCTTCGGCCAAAATGCACGCAGGCATCCCAGAGAGAGGCCGGGATGAAGAAACCCTTGAGAATCACCGGGCTGAGATTTGGAAGGGTGGGTTGCTGTCAGAACCTGCCGAGACCGTGGGGCGTTAACCCCCGTCATTCAGGAACATCCAGCCAGAAGCAATTAGAGGGAAGTGCTGAACCGCGGAGGAATTCCGCCTGTGCCTTGGACTGCCACCAGCACATTCCTGCGGTTGCCCTCACCTGTCACCTCAGCTGGCGTTCATCCTCGGGGAGGGAGAGAAAGTGTGAGGGGAAGGAGGGAGCGCAGCCCGTCCCGTCCCGGGGACGCCCGCAGCCCCTGCCGTAATGGGAATATTCCTGTCGTCCTCAAGGCTCCCGGTCCGGCTGCCTTTGGGTGGCACCGGCTTTCTCTTTCTGCATGACATCGTGCATGCAAATTTCTGTGCTGGCCGAAGCCCCTAACTAACCGCTGGTCATGGGGAGGAATCCTGACATCATTCTCACGAGGACGCAGTATCACTCAGAAGTAGGATGCGCCCTCGCCCATCGAGCCCCGGGGACTGTTCCCAGCTCAGTGCTCGGGAGTCCGCTCCCATGATGCGTGGGGGCGGGGGGAGGAACACCACAGAGTGTCGCCCGCTCCAGCCCTCACATCCCGTCAAAAAATAATATTGTGGGGCCGGAGCGATACTACAGCGGGGAGGGTGTTTGTCCTGCGTGCGACCGACTCGGTTCCATCCCTGGCAGCCCATAGGGTCCCCTGAGCACCGCCAGGAGTGATTCCTGAGTGCAGAGCTGGGAGAAACCCCTGAGCATCACTGGGTGTGACCTCCCCCTCAAAAATAATATTGTAATGATTGTATCACTGTCATTCCATTGTTCATTGATTTGCTCGAGCGGGCACCAGTAGCGTCTCCATTGTGAGGCCTGTTGTTACTGTTTTTGGCATATTGAATCACCATGGGGAGCTTGCCAGGCTCTGCCGTGCAGGTGGGATACTCTCGGTACCTTGCTGGGCTCTCTGAGAGGGCAGAGGAATCGAACCCAGGTCGGCCGCCTGCAAGGCAAACAAACACCTACCCGCTGTGCTATGGCTCCAGTCCATTGTGGTGACAGGCATGTCTAATGCTGGATTGGACAGATTGGGACTTAAAGAAAAGGTTGTAGAAAATTTGCTGGCATCTAGGGGCTGTCATTGACCTTTCATGCGGCTGACCCCAGTTTGATCCCTGGCACTGAACAGAGTCTCCTGAGCACTGCCAGGGATGGGCTCCGAGCACAGAGTTAGGAGTAAGCCCTGAGCACCCTTAAAACAAGGAAAGAAACAACAGAAAAAAATCTTTTTTTTTTAAATTAATATTTTTATTGAATCACCATGTGGGAAATTACAAAGCTTTCAGGCTTAAGTCTCATTTTCGCAATGCTCAAACAACCATTCCTTCACCAGTGCACATATTCCACCACCAAAAAACCCCCAGTATACCTCCCCCTCCCACCCACCCACCCCACTCCCGCCTGTGTAACTGATAAATTTCACTTTACTTTCTCTTTACTTTGGTTACATTCACTATTTCAACAAAAAAACTCACTATTATTTTTTGGAGTTTCCCCCCTAGAATCAGACCTGAAGAGATATGAAGTTGCGGGGCACAACAGAAAAAATCTTGCCAGCATTTAATTTATCTTGGTGTTTTAGAGAGAGAGAGACAGAGACAGAGACAGAGAGACAGAGACAGATAGAGACGGAAAGGGAGAGAGACAGAGAAGGAGAGAGAGAGACAGACAAAGATAGAGGGAGAGAGACAGAGGGAGAGAGGGAGTGAGACAGGAAGGGAGGAAAGGAGAGATAGGGAGGGAGGGAGAGAGAGAACATCTCTTGATGTCTCTTTGGTTGACATGAACAATGTGATGAATGAGCTGTGATCTTCAGAGTGCCTGGGACCAAGGGGTGTTAGCACAGTGGTAACAAGGGACACATCCAGGGAACCAGGGATCCTCTGCAAGGAAGCTTGGGAACCAGCTTACCCATCTGTTCATTCATCCATCTGTGCTGGTCTGTCTGTCTGACCACCCATCTGGTCCATTTGTCTGTTCATCCATTATCCACCCAGCCATCTCTGTCCATCCAGCCATCATCCACCCGTTCCTCCATCCGTCTATGTACCCATTATCCGTCCATCCATTCATCCATCCACCTATCTATCCAGCCAGCCTTCCATCCATCCCACTCTTGAATGCCGACCGTATGGTTTGGTTGAGAGGAAATCCTTCTCTCTGAGCTGGCACTTTGGCGAGGGAACCATCCAGGGCCTGAGAGGGCTGTTAAAGAGAAGCATGGCGAGAAATCAGAGCCTGGAGGAAGGATTGGAGGGAGATGAGGGCCGAGACACACACACACACACACACACACACACACACACACACACACACACACACACACTGCATTTTACTGGCCTTTATTCCAAGCATGGGGAGAAATCAGAGCCCGGAGGAAGGACTGGAGGGAGATGAGGGCCAAGACACACACACACACACACACACACACACACACACACACACACACACACACACACACTGCGTTTTACTGGCTTTATTCCAGGCCAGTATGGCGATGGAGGAAGGACTGGAAGGAAGGAGATGAGGGCCAAGACTCGATCTCTCTCTCTCTCTCTCTCTCTCTCTCTCTCTCTCTCTCTCTCTCTCTCTCTCTCTCTCTCTCTCTCTCTCTCTCTCTCTCTCTCTCTCTCTCTCTCTCACACACACACACACACACACACCATTTTACTGGCCTTTATTCCAGGCCAGTATGGCGATGGCTTTCTCTGTGCTTCTGACTCAGTGAGTCATTTTGGCATCTGGCAACGTTCAGAACTGCCTTCTCCAGCAGTGGATGCCCGGCTCCATTCCACTCGGCTCCCTCTCCTGCCTCCGGCCTGTTTCAGGGCGGGCCTGTCCCTCGGTCCCATCACCTTGCTAATTTGGCTGAAGGAATCCTCTCAGACCTCAGCGGGCATTTTGCCATCAGCCCGAGGGGCCACTCTGGACAGGGTGAGATGGGGGGGGGCACTTGTAGCAGAGGCAGAACATTCCAGACTCGGGGCCCAGCCGGAGCTGTGCAGCTTTGGGATGGGGGAGGGGAGAGGGGAGGGGGGTCCCCGCCCATGAGGCTGCTGCTACACTGTGTGCCCGTTCCCTGAGGTAGGAAGTGTCGGTGGTCCCTGAGCCCAGCACACCTGGGGGGAGGGGGGTGTTGGGGGCGGGGCTCTGCAAACCCAGATCTGCAAGGGCAGGTGCCCACCTCCAGCGGGGGGGGGGTGTGTGTGGGGAGGGGGGCAGGAGGGTTGCTGCAGGCCAGAAACAGGGACTTGGAGATGGGCCTGTGCACGCAGAAAGTCCGGCTTTCATTCTAGCTGCACCCCTGCTTTGGGGTGCACCCCTGCTTTGGGGTGCACCCCTGCTTCTGGGGTGCCCCTGGGTCCCCGAGCGTGGGAAGGAAAAGAAACCGAACAGCAGAAGCTGCTGACTCACTCGGTTGCAGTTTGGCGGCTCCCGTGTTCCCCTCTCAACTCCCCCCGAAACTGCCCTTTAAACCTGCCGAAGAGAAGAGGTCGGCGGTGGCGCGGGCGGCCTTCAGCCCTTGCCAGCCAGCGGGTGGTTCAGCCTGGGTGAAAACGAGGGGCTTCCGGAGAGGAAACGAAAGGGCCAGAGTGGGGGGTGTGGTTTGGGCCCAGGGATTTCTAAGGAGAAGCCCTGCGGGGCCCCAGGGACCCTGGGAGGGATGACGTCAGAGCAGGCTGGGCGTCCCTGGCCCCGGTTTCCAGAGGTGGGCTGGGGGGGTTCTCCGGGCTTAGCTGGGCTGGGGCGGGGTCGGGCGGGGGGGGGAGGCTGGCTGGAAAGTTGCTTGCCGAGTGGAAAGGCCGCAGGAAAAGAAACCAGAGCCCCTGGGTCGGGTTCTGGGCCCGTGGTTTCCCCAGGGCCGAGGCACCGGGCTGGGTGCTGCTTCGCTGGGAAGTGGGGGGGCGCGGGGGGGCGGAGGGAGGGAGGCTTGGGGAGCGAGCGGCATTCCAGGCCCAATGGCACTAGGGAGAATGACGGAGTTTGGGATCATCGGATGTCTCAGACTCCTCCCAGGAGCTCTCTTCCCTCTTATTCCCCTGGGTGGGGGGCGGGGGGGGGACTTTGGGTCACTCGCAGTGGTGCTGAGGGCTCTGTACCCAGGGGGTGCTCGCTCTTAGAATGGTGCGTCAAGGACCACGCACTGCCGTCGGCCAAGTGCCTGACGCCCCCAGCTGCCTCTCTCTGGGGCCCTGGACCTCTTTTCTGGGTGTCAGGGGTCTCCCTCAGGGCTCACCCTGCGGTTCTTGATGTCAGTGGATCCCACGAGAGAAAGACGGTCACCTTCTCCCACTCCGCCTCTGCCACCTGGGTCCCGCTGGGCAGACTAGGACCGGTAAATAGTCTGCGGTGAGCCCCTGCTGGGCACGGGCCTGAGCCCCCCCCCCACCCTGCCAACCCCTCCAGGTGGCCGTCAGACCACACCTGAAGTCCGCTTGGTCTGCCAGGCACGGGAGTCGATCCCCGCCACCCAATTTCCCGGGGAGCCACGGACTCAGGCTGGAGCGAGGATTTGCTCTTTGCAGGAAAGGAGAGGCCAGTCCCGGGCCTGACCCTGGGCTTTTGGGGCTCTTGTCTCGCTCGCAGGAAAGCATTTCAGGAGTAGACAAGCAGTGAGGTAAAACAGATTGTATTTGGAGGTTTTGGAGGGAGAGAGTGAAGAGTCATGTGCTCAGGAGAGCACCCCGGCTTCTCCAAGGGCGGAGAGAGCCCCCCACACACCCCAGCATTAGACAGGAAGCATGAGAGTCCACAGCTCAAGAGGGGAGATGCGGGTGACACGTGTCCTCAGCCACGTGGGCAGAGGCAGCACACGGGCTCGGGCAGCATTGGCGGGCCCCTCCTTTGCTCAAGGTGGCCTCTGTCAGGTTTCTCCACGCGGGGCTTCTTCCCAGGCCAAAGCCCATTGCCGAGGAGGCTCCGAGGAGGGCTGGGAGTGCTGATGGGCTTCTCTGAAATGCCTTTCCTGGTCTTTTCTGTCTGCGGGAGCTTCTCTGGGTCTGTTGCTGTGGAGGGTGAGGGTCTAATCAGGCCTAGTGCGTACAGGCTTTGCGCCCAGGAATCACTCCTGCCTCTGCTCTCATGAGTCACCCCGAGCAGTGCTCAGGGGACCCTGTGGGATGCCGGGCCTCGAAACTGGGTCGGGTCCATGCCAGGGAAGCGCCTTAGCTGCTGGCCTGTCGCTTCAGGCCCGTGACCTTAAATCTTAACACGTAACAGGAGCACAGAGTCACCGCTGGATTTGAAGGGCTTTCTGTCTATGCTGCCCCCCCCCCAGTTCTTCTTCGTCCCCTGGGGATGACTGCAGATCCCTCGCTTGGTCGTGCTGCTGGTCCATGGGGGTTCCGAGCTTGTGAGTAGCAATCCTCGCGTGCGCGCGTGCGCGCGCGCGCACACACACACACACACGACCTCTGTGTTAGGGTGGTCACACATTCTGGTGGTGCACTCGGTGCCTCTGGGGCCGTGTCAGGGGTCAGTTCTAGGCCTCCCTCATGCATGCAGGCGGGTAAGGCAGATGCTCTGCCACGGAGCCAGGGCCCCCTCCCCTCCCCCACACCCAGGGCCTCATTGCTCGGTTCTTTTGGAGCTAGTGAGGTTCTCCCCATTAGGACTCGCTGCAGCTGGGGAAATCCAGCCCGTTGTCTCCTGCAGAGGGTGTCCCAGGGCCAGGGCCAGGGCCAGGCACGGACCACGTCGGTTATTTGGAGATTTCTGGGAATCGTATTAAAAACGTGAACATGGAGGGCTGGAGCAATAGCACAGCGGGGAGGGCGTTTGCCTTGCATGCAGCCAACCCGGGTTCGATTCCCAGCATCCCATAGGATCGCCGAGCACCGCCAGGAATAATTCCTGAGTACATGAGCCAGGAGTAACCCCTGTGCATTGCCGGGTGTGACCCAAAAAGAAAAAAAAAAGTGACCATGGGCGAGGGGCCCATGAGACAGTCCGTGGGTGGGGTAGGGCGTCTGGAGCTCACCTTGCATGCGGCTGACCCGGGTTTGCTTTTCGGCATCCTCTCTGGTCCCTCTAACCCCACCAGGCCTGATCCCGGAGTCCAGAGCCAGGAGTAAACCCTGACCTGCTCTCCAAACAAAACCGAGCAAAAGGAGAAAATAGATGAAACGGTAATGAAATATCTTATAAATGAGTGACTTGATACCCTGCACTTGCTTTTCACACCATGTCCTTGGAGTGATTTTTCTTTTTTCTTTTTATTGTTTATTATTATTATTATTATTATTATTATTATTGTTTTTTTGGTCACACCTGGTGATGCACAGGGATTACTCCTGGCTCATGCACTCAGGAATTACTCCTGGCGGTGCTCAGGGGACCCTATGGGATGCTGGGAATTGAACCTGGATCGGCCACGTGCAAGGCAAACTTGCTTTGCTATCCCCACTGTGCTATCGCTCCAGCTCCGACTTTTCTGTTTTACAGAAGAGCATTCGGGACAGGTAATTCTCATCCTGCACAGTGCTCTCATTTAGAGTCTGTCCGTGGCTTTACTGTTTTCCTCCTCTGTAACCTTCTCCACAATCTTAGAGCCTTTCTGTCACCTTATAATAAAACCCAGCATTCCCCCCCACCCCGTCCCCTTCTGTTCCCTCACCTGCACTACACAACCTCTCACCTCCTTCTTGCCTCAGTACATTTCCCTTCACGTAAATGGAATCATTCAGCGTGTCAGCGTCGGTGGATGGCATCATTTATTGTTACTGCTTTTTTAGGTTTTTTTTTTTTTTGTAGTAATGGTGGGGGTGGGGGACACTCACAGCAGTGATGGGGGGGCACAGGAGGCCAGAGACCAAACCCCTAAACCAGGCATCGAGACTGTTTCTGTGCCCTCAGGAAAGTGATGTTGAGAAGTGTGAGGTGATCCGAGTTTGGTTCCGACCCCGTTCGGGTCTGAGCCCCAGGGCCCAGGGGCCTGCCCTCTCCTGGGGTCAGGTGAGCTTGGTGGGTGCCGCCATTTGGGGAAAGAGTTTTCTCCCAGCTGGTGCTGATGGGCCAAGAGAGGCGCCCAGATATCGTCGGGGCCACTCCGGCCCCCCCCCCAACCCAAGGCCACAGTTGGATTCGGTGGCAGTAACCGGGCCCTGGCTGACAGCCACACCCGTTGGTCGGGCTGTTCTGTTCGGGAGTAGAGGCAGTGCCTCTGGGTCCATTTGCTGCGGGGTCTGAGCCCAGGGGGCCGTGGTCGCCGTCTCCCTGCCTGGCCCACCGAGTGACAAGGACAGGCCGGGTCACTGGAGGTGATCCGAGCTCTTGTTCGCGTGGACATTTCTGCGTCCAGACGTCTCGGAGACCCACCGGTGTCCCCGGGGAGAGGGGGTGGCAGGGGTCGCGTCCTCCCGTGAGCAACTTTCATCATCTCTGTCACCACCATCTTGCTGTCAGCCGGTTCGAGTTATGGTTTTGCCGTATGTCACTCCGGAAAGAGGAAGCCTCAGTTTCCCCTGGCCGGTGAGAGGGAAAGCCACAGTTTCTTCTCTGCAGATATTCCATCTCCCTCCCGCGTCAACCAGACACACATTCCACAATCCCTCCCATCCCCCCCGAAAAAAAAACCCCAAGGTTCTGTCTCAGCGTTTCCCGGGGCTTCCCGGGGACATGAAACGCTGCCCCGGACCCTAGACTGACAGGGAAACTGAGATCACAGGCAATCCTGGAGTCTCGGCCGACGGCGAAACTGAGATCGTTGGTCATTAGCCCTGGAAGATTGGCTTCCCCTTGCTGGTGAGAAAGAAAGCCACAGTTTCTCCCTCGTCACCTTTCCCCCACCGACCTGACCAGATTCCGGCCCCCGAGGTCAGAAAGATTTTCCGGCACCCTAAAACTCTGTCCTGGTGCCCAGGCCGACAGGGAAACTAAGATAAGGGGGAAAAAGGTCCAGAAAGATTCAGAGCAGCTAAGACATCGTTGTCATTTTCTGGCATCTTTTGTAAGTACTTGTTAACCCACGAGTGATGCCAGGAGCCTTTAAAACGGTCCCCACATTGTTCCACAGCTTGGAAGCCGGCCTCACATGCTGGGGGAAAAGGCAGCTGGGATAGAGAAGGGACCACCAAGTAAATGATGCTCGGAGGGCTCGCCCAGGATGGGAGATGCGTGCTGAAAGTAGACTGTGGACCAAACATGATGGCCGCTTAGTACCCATATTACGAACCATAACACCCAAAAGGGGAGAGAGAGTAAGAGGGAAGGTGCCTGCCACAGAGGTGGGAGGGGGGATGGGAAGGTGGCGGGAAGGATGCTGGGACCGTTGGTGGTGGAGAATGGGCACTGGTGGAGGGATGGGTACTCGATCATTGTATGACTGAAATGTAATCATGACAGTTTGTAAGTCTGTAACTGTCCCTCACGGTGATTTACTAAAAATAAAAATTTTAAAAAATGATTAAAAAAATGAGTCCCACAAAAACTCCCTTACGTTAACTTGGTCCTCTGCGAAGTTCCTCCCCACCCCAGGAGTGCCTCTTGTTCTTTCCTCTTCCTACTTTCCAGTGAGCTCTTCTGCCTCTTCTGCTTTCCAGCTCTGAGTCCCAGCATCTCCATCACTCAATATTTCCCGTCTCTTTATTTCTTTCTTCATTTTTGATGACAATAATTACTTCCTTTTTTAAAATAGTCTGACAATATCGATCTTCTATTTCCCCGATATTTTCATTCTTTTTTTTTTTTTTTTTTTTTGCTTTTTGGGTCACACCCAGCAATGCTCAGGGGTGACTCCTGGCCCTGCACTCAGGAATGACTCCTAGCGGTGCCCAGGGGACCCTATGGGATGCTGGGAATCGAACCTGGGTTAGTCACGTGCAAGGCAAACGCCCTACCCGCTGTGCTATCTCTTCAGCCCCCCGATATTTTCATTCTTGAAAATATCGGAGAACCCATTTCTGGGCAACTCAGAGAATGGAACACCAAGTAAAATGTGGTCGGAGGTCATGCGGGGGAAGGGTGATGCGTGCCGATTGTAGGCTAGAGACTGAACACAATGGCCACTCAACACCTTTATTGCAAACCACAACACCTAATCAGAGAATACCCTGCCATAGTGGCAGTGTGAGGTGGGGGGAGACGGGACTGGGGAGGGTGGGAGGGATGCTGGGTTTACTGGTGGTGGAGAATGGGCACTGGTGAAGGGATGGCTCTCGAAATCTGTATGGGGGAAACATGAGCACAAAAATGTATAAATCTGTAACTGTACCCTCACAGTGACTCACTAATTAAAAATAAATAAAGTATAAAAAAAACGGACTTCCAATCACATCCTATTATAATAGTGGTGAGAGTAAACAGTTTTGTCTTGGATATAATCTTAGAAGAAAGGTTTCACATTTTCTGACATTGGGTATGATGGTAGCAGATACGGATTTATGACTTATGGCCTTCACTATCACTGTATCAAGGAAAATTTCTTATATTTTCATTTTATTTTTGAATAAATTCAATATTATTTTTGATCATAAAAAAAAGAAAATATCGGAGAACCTGGGACTCGCGAAGGGACAAAGAGACCGACTTTGGCTGCCCCCTCACTGGCGCCGCTGTGGACATCCCGGTCAGTGTTGCAGGCTGACTTGGTGCTGGAAGGGGCTCTCCATCCGGGAGGCCCTGAGAACAGCGAGGCTCAGAAGCAAACAGTGGAAGCCGAGGTCCGAGAGAGGAGTGGGGCTCACCCACAGCCCCCTGGGCGCCCCTCCCCAGAGACCCCACAGGTGCCAGAAGATTCAGGCCGACACAGCCCACTGGCTTGAGACTTCACCGTAGCGAGTAAGGTGGTTCCCACAGTGGACGGAGGCTGCACTGAAGATTCTGGTGCCAGATT
Organism: Sorex araneus; assembly: GCF_027595985.1. Lineage (NCBI taxonomy): Eukaryota > Metazoa > Chordata > Mammalia > Eulipotyphla > Soricidae > Sorex > Sorex araneus. The sequence goes on from NC_073303.1 coordinate 251,890,005, forward strand.
TTTTTTTCTTTTTCCTGGTGGGGGTGGGAATGGGGGGCATCATTTTTGTGTAGAATCTTTTCATAATTTTCATTTTTCTTGTTGGTCAGCAAAGTCAATCTTGGCTTTTGAGGAATCGGGAGGAAGCCCTGTCCCCACACAGTGCCCACTTCCCATTTTCCTTTCGGCTCCCGGGGTCACCCGGGGCTGCAGTCAGGTCTCGCCGCCTGTCCCCTGGTGATGTAACGCGGAAAAGCAAGACGGATGGGATGTCACACTGAAACCCTCATCAAAGTGCATGCAAATCCGTATTTACCTAGTGATGCAGAAAGATTCAGAAAGGACCAGCCCGGGCCTTTCAAGACGCTTGGGTTCAGGCAGTCTTTGGGGAAAAAAAAAGAGAAGGAGTTAAAAAAAGAAAAGCAACTCAGCATGTTTGAAGATGTCTGTCCCACGTAGAAGATGGAAGGTGGTCGGAAAGGCTTTAACAGGATGGCAGGGAGGGCGGTAAGTTCAAGGGAGGAGAGAAATAAGAAAGGGCTAGGGGGCATTCAAGTTAGCAGGGGGCTAATCGTAATGACCACGAGGCAAGCCGAGATGCCTTTGACCCCCTGGTTCCCACCTTGGCTTATGGTCTTTCTGGTTATCAGTGCACACAGGGAAAGCCCGATTTGTCACCATTTGTAGGGCCGTGAAGTCAAGTGAACCAGATCTTTTTTGTTTGTTGGTTGGTTTTTTTGCTTTTTGGGGTCACACCCGGCGATGCTCCTGGCGGTGCTCAGGGGACCCTATGGGATGCTGGGAATCGAACCTGGGTCGGCCGCGTGCAAGGCAAACACCCACCCCGCTGTGCTATGGCTCCAGCCCATAATCTGACTTTTACAAAAGTATATTTAAGGGCGAGGGTGGTAGGGCGAGGGTGAGAGACCAGGGCATGCCACTGGCCCTTGGTTGGATCCCAGATATCACCCAGACTAACCCCTGAGCCCAACTGAGTGTGGTTTAAAAACAAGTCGATTTAATCAAATTCACTTTCAAACCTTGTTTCGTTTCAGGTAGGTCGATGAGCTTATTCAGGTTTTCTTTTTCTTTTTTTTTCTTTTGCTTTTTTATCGATGCTCATTTTAGCGATGCTCAGGGGTGACTCCTGGATCTGCACTTAGGACTTACTCCTGGCAGTGGTTGGGGGACCATATGGGATGCTGGGGACTGAACTGAGGTCAGCTGCGTGTAAGGCAAATGCCCTCCCTGTTGTTCTCTCACTCTGGCCCTTATTCAGGTGTTTGAACACTCTTAGAATGAAGCCGATATGCATTAAAGAAAAAGAAAAGTCCATTACCACCTAAAATTATCTCTTGTCCCCCAAGGGACCTGCATGTGGCCTCCTGGATGTTGGCGGCTTCAGCGAAATGAAACTCCAGCGTGGGGGAAACTCAGACCTCAGTGCTCGGCGAGGCCTCTCTTGGGAGGTGTCCCGGCACTGTCCGAGGGGAGGGAGCGGGTTCCTCTCCGTGCCCAAGATTCCACGGAGCTGGGGTGAAATTTCTGTGTTTGGGTGCCACATCCAGCGGTGCTCGGGAATCACTCCTGGCTTGGGGGACCCTCCGGGGTGCCCGGGATTGAACCTGGGTGGGCTGTGTGAAGGGCAGGCGCCCTCCCCGCTGTCCCATCTCTGCAGCCCCAAAACTGGTGTTTCCTCGGGAGGATGCTGAGACCCTTGGACCTCAGGCTGCTTCCTGTCGGAAAGGCCCCGTCGGCCTGAGCCCCCTGACCCCGCCGTGGGGTGTTTGGAGCCGAGGCTGCGGGGCAGGGGGGAAGCGCCAGAGGGGCTTCACGGAGGGCTCGGGACAGCTCTGCCCGTCTGTGCCCGCCCTGTCGGCTCCTTCCGGGGAAGCTTCACGACCCCTGGCCCTGTCCTGGCCTTTTCCACGGCTGGAACGTGCAGCTGGGAGGCCCGAATCAGCTACGCTTTGACTTTGGTTCTCAGCAGACGTGGCCAGCAGGAGCTTTCGGGTTAAGAACTGGAATCCCTTGATTCCTCCCAATCGTGGGGTGGGTGGTAATGGGGGCTTTTTTTTAAAATTTTGCTATCAATTTTTTTTTTGGGGTCACACCTGGCGATGCTCAGGGGTTACTCCTGGCTCTGTACTCAGGAATTACCCCTGGCGGTGCTCAGGGGACCCTATGGGATGCTGAGAATCGAACTCGGGTTGGCCGTGTGAAAGGCAAACACCCTGCCCGCTGTGCTCCAGCCCCTCAATTTTTTTTTTTTAATTGAATCACCGTGAGATAGTTGCAAAGCTTTCATGTTTTCATGTTTGAGTTTCAGTCATACAGTGATCAAACACTCGTCCCTCCACCAGGGCACATTTCCCACCACCAATGTCCCCAGTATCTCCCCCCACTTTCCCACCCTCCCCCTGCCTCCATGGCAGACAGTTTCCCCCATACTCTCTCTCTACTTTTGGGCTTTATGGTTTGCAGTACAGATGCTGAGAGGCCGTCATATTTGGTCCCTTATCTACTGTCAACACCCATATCCCTTCCTGAACGAAATTTGCTTGGAAGTGGATGGGCCTGGAGAGTCTCATGCTAAGTGAAATGAGTCAGAAAGAGAGGGACAGGCGTAGAAGGACTGCACCCATTTGTGGAATATAAAATAACATCCCAGGAGATGGACACCCAAGGGCAGTAGACACAAGGGCCAGGAAGATTGCCCCATAGTTGGAAGCCTGCCTCATGAGCTGGGGGAGAAGGCGGCTGGGATAGAGAAGGTGGGGTGACAGCCAGCTGGCAGCAGCTTTCTTGGGGGGATGACCTGACTCACTCAGGGTGGAGAGGCCACCTCCATCTCTCGGATCGGGGCGAGTCACCCATAACTTTGGGCCCATGGGCGTAATCTACACTCGGGCTGCGCCCCGATTGATCTCCAGGCACCGTCCATCTCCAGCTGTCTTTTCTTTCTTTATTTTTGGTAGTGCTGGGAATTGAACCCAGGTCTTAAGCCTGTAAGCCCCATGCTTTGCCCCCGAGCCACACTGCCCTCCCTCCCCCACGACTTAAAATTTTAAAGAACGTGACTAGTTTTTTTCTGCTGCGCCTCTCCCTTAAAGAGATTTGTAAAGTCTCTCCTGATAAAGAAAAGTATCTGAAAACTTTCAGTTTTGGGGACGACAGCAGATTGACGTGTTCGCAGGAGAAGCTACAGTAAGTTTTCCCCAGTTCTCTTTAGTAGTAGCACTCCTTGGAGCTTTTTATCACTATGACTTTTGATTTTGGAGTCACACCTGGTGATGCTCAGGGCTCGTTTCTGGCTCTGAGCTCAGAAATCACTCTTGGTGGTTCTGAGGGCCCGGGGACAGTGTGGGAGATTCAGCAGAGGCCAGCCACACGTACGGCAAGAGTCCTAACATCTGTACTGTCCCCGGGCCCGCTTACAGAGATTTTAGAACTAAAACAGTAGTTTAGCTGCTCTCTGCCCAGACGAGACCCCGAGTGGCCCCACACAAACGGCTCCTCCACTCCTGATCCCGGAGGCCCACTAACCAATTTCGGAACCCAGCGGCTTCTTGCAGAAATGCCTCTAGACTGTGAACTAAGCTATGGCCCCATGCCCCGGGAGGGGAAAGGTTTTTGTCCCTCGGCCTTTCCTTTTGGTGGCGGCAGCGTGGCGACTGCCATCTTTTAGAGCCCATTAGACAGAGGTACGAGCTTGTAGTATGGCTTCTGGCAGAAATGTCTCTGGACTTAGTTACTAAAATACCTGACATCTAAAACCACTCTTCATTCTCAGCAGTGGAAAACAAATTATCAAATGATGCCTTTTTGGCAGGTCTGATTGTTGGGGGGAAATTCCAAATAATAATAGTGAGTTTTCTGTCGAAATATTGAATGTAATCAAAGTAAAAAGAAAGTCAAGTGAAAATCATCAGTCACACAGGTGGGGGTGGGGGGCAGGATGGGAGGTATACTGGGGTTCTTGGTGGTGGAACATGTGCACTGGTGAAGGGATGGGTGTTTGATTATTGTATGACTGAGACTTACGCCTGGAAGCTTTGTAACTTTTCTCATGGTGATTCGATTGAAAAAAAAAAAAGAGTGGGCAAGACAAGAATCAAGGAGAACCAGGGAGTATCAGGAGAATCAGGGAGAATCAAGGAAAATCCAGGAGAGTCTGAAGGAGGAGGTTAAAGAGGATCGGGAAGGGGTTGGAGGAAGAGAAATGGAGATGAAATTGGAATAAACTGCAACTGACACCAAAAAACCCCACAATAGTTTAATAATCTTATTCATTAATTTTAATCAACAATTAATTACACATATATTATTTCTTATATGCTATAGATAGTATTTCTATCATAAAGGAATTAATAAAATTAAATTAAAATGACAATTACAGTGGACTAAAATTTTACTCTTTTTTTTTGTGTGTGGGGGCACAATTCCTGGTATTTTGGGACCACTCCTGGCAGTACTTTGGGGAACTGTGTGATTCTGGGTATTGAATCAAGACTCCCGCATGCAAAACATGCACTCCGGTCCTCTGAGCCACCTCCCTGGTCGCCTAAAACTTTGCTTAATGCGGTTTCATAATCATGTTGATGGGGGAAAAAAAATCCCTGTGTGCATGGAATGAAATGCGCTCGTCAGGCCTGCTTTGGCGATGAGCTGTGTCACGGCAAGCTGCAGTTCCCAAGGACTGTTGACGCATCCAGTGGGGCCTGATTCTGATATACCATGGGATGCCACCGGGTACAGTGGATGGACCTTTGCCCTGTTTCCACTTTTGTTTTCTTTATTTATTAAAATATTTTTATAAAGTTGTTCACAAAAATTCATTGCAGTTAACATTCAAACACCAGCCCCAGCCCCATGACACCTTCCACCCCAAATCCCAAACCGTGACACCCCCCAAGCATAACCAAAACAATTTTGTATTGCTTGTTATGAATAATCTGCTGAAAATGGTCCAGCGAGGATTCTTTAGAGGAAAGTGTGTGAAGATTGTGGTATTCCATCCTAGAGCCATTAAGCCCTTTTTTAAGAGATTACTAACATGTTTGTTAAAGGTTGAACCTTGTGTGTGTATATATGTGTATATATATATATATATACATATATATATATATATCACTGTCACTGTCATCCCGTTGCTCATCGATTTGCTCGAGCGGGCACCAGTAATGTTTCTCATTGTGAGACTTATTGTTACTGTTTTTGGCATATCCAATACACCATGGGTAGCTTGCCAGGCTCTGCTGGGTGGAATATATATATATATATATGTATATATATTTATTTATATGTATATTTATTTATTCCCCCCCGCCAAATGAGATTGGCTTCTACTTTAAGCCCCATCAAATGTTGTGTGCTACTCTCGGTACATCAGTGGTGTGAGTATGAGAGGTAAATGTGGCTGTGTGCGCCAGGAATTCTAAAATTTTGAATGCGGTTAGACAGCAGATTCACTCGTGGGTGAGGCTCCTCCGAGCCTGTGGAGAGCGGCCGTGAGCTTGTGAGCTTGGTGGCGGTTGAGTTCTAAAGGTTTTTGGCCGCCGGGGTTTCACTGGGGTTGGGAGGGGAGCTTACCCTCCCCCCTCTAAATTGCCCCTGTTAAGACAGCCTCGTGCAGGGTCTGGGGGCATCGCTGTAGCTGGTCTATGTTGCTCTCTTCTGGGAGCTTTATTGCTCCCGTTTCAACCCTTCGGTTATTCTGCATGAAGATTCTATACACAGTATACACATGTCCGTGAGTGTGTGTGTGTGTGTGTGTGTGTGTGTGTGTGTGTACTGGGGATGTGGCATATACTTTTATTTCAGTTTTGCTTCCCCCACCCACAGCGTATATAAGTTTCAGTTCCTCCATGATCCTGGTCAACATCTTGGGATTATCATTTACTTGGAAAATTTTGCCATTCTGGTGATATTTTACTTATGGGTTCTGCCACCCCCCTCCCCATTTGTCTATCTTCTTTGATACATTTTTCACATTTTTTTTTCTTTTTGGGTCACACCTAGCAATGAACAGGGGTTATTCCTGGCTCTGCACTCAGGAATCACCCCTGGCAGTGCTCAGGGGACCCTATGGGATGCTTGGAATTGAACCGGGGTCCACCGAGTGCAAGGCAAACGCCCTACCCTCTGTGCTATTGTTCCAGCCCCTCACATCTTTTTTTTTAATGGTGTTTTTTCATGTGCATATTTCATTTTATTTTTTAAATGTATTTTATTTTTTATGCAGTCACTGTGAGATGTAACGTAACAAAGTTGTTCATGATTTGGGTTTCAGTCATGCAGTGTTCCAACACCCGTATCTTCGCCAGTGCACATTTCCCGCCACTAGTGTCCCCTGTTTCCCTCCTGACACCACCCGGTTGTTCAAATCCTTGACCAGATATTGATCTTTTCAGAGCATCAGCTTTTGTTCTCATTGAGGTCGAGGATTGCAGGCCTGTATTTTTTTTAATTTAATTTTATTTTATTAAATCACCGTGTGGAAGATTACAATGCTTTTGGGCTTAGGTCTCAGTTATACAATGCTGAAACAACCATCCCTTCACCAGTGCCCATATACCACCACCAAAAAAAAAAAAAAACCCACACAGTACACCTCCCATCCCGCCCCCCCACCCCCTACCTTGTAACTGATAAGTTTCATTTTACATTCTGTTTACTTTGGTTACATTCAATATTTCAACACAAACCTCACTATTGTTGTTAGGAGTACCCCACTAGATTCAGACCTACTGTGAAGACAAATAGGAAGACAAATTCAAATTCTATAAATTTGAATTTCTGTACTTTAACAAGAAGTCCAGGGAGATTTCTTCCAGATATTAGATAATTGCAGGCTTGAAAACCCAATCTGTGGTCGTCTTAATATGGCGGCCACCGCGCCCTTCATCCCCGGAGAGAAAGAGGCGAGAGAGAGAAACACCTTTCCCCTCCCGGGCGGGCACGGGGCCGAGGCTTAGTTCTCAGGCTGGAGACATTCTGCGAGGAGTTGCCCACACCGAAAGAGGCTCTGCTGGGTCTGGATTCACGCTTGTACAGCTGCGGAGAGGCCGCACATGCGTGCGGCCCCCGGGATCACATCTCGGCGGTCCTGTATTTGTTTTTGTTTTTAGTTTGGGTCACATCCACTGATGCTCAGGAATTACTCCTGGCTGTGCTGGGAGGACCACATAGGATGCCGGAGATCAAACCCGGGTCGGCCGTGTACAAGGCAAGTGCTTTACCCACTCACTGTGCTATCGTGTTGGCCCCTTCTTTTTTTTCCCCTTTAAACAGCTTCTGCTCTCATCTTTATTCTTTTTTTTCCTTTTATAACTTTGGGTTCAATTTGCTCTAGATTTTTTAGTTTCTTTTTAAGGTAAAATTTACTTTTAAAAATTTATTTTTTAATTGCATCACAGTGAGATACAGTTACAAAGTTGATTTATTTATTTTTTAAATTGAATCCCAGTGAGGTACACAGCTACAAAGTCGCTCATGGTTGGGTTTCAGTCCTAGAATGTCCCGATGCCCATCCCTTCATGAAGATAGACATTTAATTCGTTTTAATCACCGTTATTATTTTGTAATGCAAAAGCACTACATCCCTATACTTAGGGATCCAGAAAGAAAAGAGAAACTCATTCAAGAGAGAACTTCTCTTTCAGGAGAGAGCGCCGAGGAGTGCCCATAAAGGAAAAGAAAGAAGTCGGAGATCTCAGGTTGAAACGTGGGCAACTCCCGCCAGGACGGGGAATGCACCGTATTCTATTATTAGTTTTCAAGATAAACCCCGGGGCCACGCGTGGTGCTGTCTAGGTGCTTCACCTAGCTCTGTGTCTGGGACGGTTCCCGGTGGTGTGTGGGGACCACACAGTGTCGGGGAGAGAACCCGGTGCTCCCCCGAGCCTCCAGCCACCCCCGGTCACTTCACTGATGTAAGATCTTTTTCACTTTTCTCATGACCACACACTACTATCAGTTTCTCTTTAAGCACTGCCTGCACAATGGCTTTTAAAGATTTATTATTATTATTATTTTGATAGAGTCACTGTCACTGTCATCCCGTTGCTCATCGATTTGTTCGAGCGGGCACCAGTAACATCTCTCATTGTGAGACTTACTGTTACTGTTTTTGACATATCCAGTACACCATGGGGAGCTTGCCAGGCTCTGCCGTGCGGGCGGGATACTCTCGCTAGCTTGCCGGGCTCTCCGAGAGGGGCGAAGGAATCGAACCTGGATCGGTGTGAAAGGCGAATGCCCTACCGCTGTGCTATCGCTCTAGCCCATTTTGATATAGCAGAAACATTATTTTTAGTTCCCCTTCATTAGTTCTTCTGTGACCTATAGATTATGTAGATGTTTGTTACCCATATATTTGGGGATTTTTCTTGGTGCCAGTCAACTGATTTATACCCCAGTGTCTGAGAATGACAGACTAGACTTTTCTGGTTTCAGTACCTTTCAGTTTGTCGATGCTTATTTTAATGGCCAAGAATATGGTTTATCTTTTTGAATCTTGCACGAGCCTCTGAAAAGGAAGTACATTCTGTGGGATGAAAGTGTTCTATAAATTGGGTAAAGTTCTTTCATGATGTTCACTAATTTTTGTTTTTTTTTTTAATTGAGTTTTTTTAATTTGAGTTTTTTAATTGTTTTTTCAATCATTGGCAAGAATGATGTCAAATCTCCTCCTGTAACTGTTGCTGCATCTAGTTCTCTTACTGGCCAATTCTGGTCTAGTTTTCGATAGTCAGTTCCTCCCTCTGGCCCCCTCTAAAGGTAGTGAAACAACATTGCTAAGTATGGGAAAGGTGCTTTGTATGTGTTTGTGTGTGTGTGTGTGTGTGTGTGGGTGTGTGTGGGTGTGTGTGTGTTTTAGTGTGTGTTTCAGATGGGTGAAATTCTGGGCGAAACTGCATTTTTCAAAAGGTTAAGAAAGCCCAGAGTCACTGGTGAAGGGATGGTGTTTGAATATTGTATAACTGAGACATAAACCTGAAAACTTTGTAACTTTCCACATGGTGATATAATAAAAATTAAAAAAAAAAAAAAAAGAAAGAAAGCCCAGAGCACTGACTTGCTTTCTTTCAGTATCTGTGAGTCAGAGGCCCATGGAAAGTGACCCGGCTAAAATCTGCCGGGTGGATTAAGTTCATCTGTCTAGTCTTTCGTTTGTTTCTTGGGGCCACACCAAGAAACTTGGGGTGGCGGTGCTTAGGGTTTACTCCTGGCTCATTGTCGCATTTGGCAGGGCTCAGGGGCTCAGGTGTGGTGCTGGGGATTGAACCCTGGTCTTCCCTCCTGTGTAAGTGCCTTAGCTACTGTACTATCTCTCCTGACCCATGGATTCTTTTTTCTGTTTGTTTGTTTTTGGGCCACTGCAGCTGGCGGTGCTCGGAGCTGACTCTTGGCTCTGTTCTCAGGGCTCACTCCTGGTGGGGCTTGGCGAACCGTATGGGATCAAGCCTGGGACGGAACCCAGGTCAGCTGCATGCAAGGCAAAAGCGCCTTCCCCGCTGTACTACCTTATCAGCCCCGACTGAGCCCCACAGATTCCTTTAAGAACTAGAAATGTCGGTCTTATTCGGGATAATATTTTAATTTGGGGGTCGCGCCCAGCTGTGCTTGGGGACTTCCCCTGGCTTGGTGCCCAGAGGTCAGTGCCCGCGGTCCTGAGGGTGGGGGATACGGGATGGACAGGGGGTGCTAGGGATGGAACTGGGGCTCCCACACGCAAAGCATCAATCCAATTCAGTTGCTGGGGATCAAACACAGGGACACGGGGACACACACACACACACACACACACACACACACACACACACACACACACACACACACGGTGGGAAGAGTGGGCGGTGGCAGTGAGCTAACCAGATCAGCCAACTTTTCCCGATGGGGAAATCAGCTCCTGGCAACTCCTCCCATTACTTAATGCCAGAAGTAGCCACAGCACACCCTTCTGCTCCTGACCGGTTTGGATTGACACAATGGGAATCTGCACTCCCGAGCCCTGCCTCCCTCCCTGCCCCTAGCGCCTGGCCCGGACCCTCAGGAAGGGACTTGGCTCTCCGGGCCCTGTGCTAGGTCATCGGTCACTTCACAGGGCAGAGGCTGGGCGCTCTGGCACCTTTATTCTTTGTTATTATTGTTGGGGAACTGTTATCCCCAAGACGCCTGGACGTGCTGTGCACCGGGTCCGGGCAAGAGCCTGTTTGTGGGGTGAAGGAGAGCGGGCGCGTGGAGAGACCCCTCCGGGAGCCGAGGCGGTGGTCGCAGCTCACTTTGTTGCCAGACACGCACATTCTCAGAGAGGGTCTTGGCCCACAGGAGGTGCGGGCACGTAGACTTTACCGCTGTTGGCCTGTCACCTCTTCTTCTCTGCTTTGTCCCCGGTCCAGTCCCCTTCGAGGCTGTATGTTGTGCTTAGGGTGACTTGCTGGAGGCGTATGTGGGGGTTTCTGCTTTCCAGGCGTGCGTGACTAGGGGGTCGAGTGGGACCCAGGCTGGACACATGATGCAGGAGCCCTGTTTGGCTCTCTCTGCCCAGTTACTCCGCCTTGCGAGGTTTCACTTCAGGGCCGCTTTGCGAGGTCGGGTTTTCCTGCTCCAGTGCCTGTTGCTCTGCTCCACTTATTACTATTATTATTATTATAATTGCAGCCACGCGATATCTTATAGCCTACTTCTCCCTCTGGGGGAACCTGGCAAACTACTGGGAGTTTCCTGCCCACATGGGAGAGCCTGGCAAGGTCCCCATGGTGTACTCATATGCCAAAGCCAGTAACAGGCTGGGTCTCATTCCCCTGACCCTGAAAGAGCCTCCAATGCGGCATCATTGGAAGGACGAGTAAAGAGAGGCTGCTAAAATCTCAGGGCTTGGACGAATGGAGACGTTACTGAGACCGCTCGAGAAATTCGATGATCAACGGGATGATGATGACGATGATGATGATTCGTTTCAGGGTTACACTCAGCGGTGCTCAGGGCTTACTCCTGGCTCAGGAATCACTCCTGGAAGGCTTGAGGGACTGGATGGGGTCCTGGAGATTGAACCCGGGTCAGCCGCATGCAAGGCAAGTCCCCTCCCCATTGCTCTATCTCCTTCTGACACCTTTAAAGTCATTTTAATGGTGCTTTCAATGGTTAAACCGTGATTTAACTTTTACTCATGGTTTAAACTAGGAATGAGCACTTAATTGTGATTTTCAAGACAGGGCATCTTTGTTATTATTGTCTGGGAACTTTTTACAAATGCGTAAAAAGTAAAAAAGCACCCAGGGCCAAGGACTGGGCTCGGAGAATCAAGGGTGTGTCTGCGTGGGGAGCCCGGGTTCCCGGCACCCCAGACCCAGTGCCAACCACGAGGCCTCGAGTGAAATGACGAGTAATCCCTGTCCCCTCTACGCCAGCTTTCTTTTACTGGAGTATTTTTATTTTATTTTGGGAGTTTAGGGGCCTCACCCACTTGTGCTCAGGGATCTTTCCTGGAGGCATTTGAGGAACCAACCGTAGCACCGGGGGTCAAACCCAGGGTGGGTTGCGTGCAAGGCAAGCGCCTTGTCCCCTGTACTCTCTGGTTCCCCTGTTCTCGCTGTTTTGTGGGGAGGGGGTCACACCCCGTGATGCTCAGCCCAGTGGTGCTCAGGGCTTACTCCTGGCTCTGTGCGCAGGGATCACTCCTGGTGGGGCTTGGGGGACTCTATGGCATCAAACCCCGGTCTGCCGTGTGCGAGGCGCGGGCAAAGCAGGTGTCCTGCCAGCTGGACCGTTGCTCCAGCCCTCACCCCCTTCACTTTGGCATTTCGGGTCGCACCCAGTGATGCTCAGGAGTCACTACCAGCTCTGCACTCAGGAATTACTCCTGGCGGGGCTTGTGGGGACCATATGGGATGCTGGGTTGGCCTCGTGCAAAGCAAACTCCCCGGTTACTGTTGCTCTGACTTCCCCCTCCTCTTTTAACAGGTTTGACTAACTTCTGTGAGTGTCTGAGCTCAGGCCGCCTGGAGCCTGCAGGAATTACTCTGTGCTCAGAGACACGCAGACGTCACCTCTAGTTCCTGGGCTCCACGGGGCCCTGGTTCTAATGCTTCTTGTGTTCCAGATCTCTCTCTGTCTCTGCCTCTGTCTCTTTCTCTCTCTCTCCTCCCCCATCCTTCCCCCAGCTCCTAAAGACCCCTACTTCATGCTCACCGTCTCTGCTTCTGAGTATGTCTTTCTGCAGAAAGCCAAACTGAACCACCTACCCCAGGCTCAACCTTGAGCGTTTGCACAACGAGGGCCGGAGAGGTGGTTGGGTGGGGGTGGGGGTGGGGAAGGCATTTGCCTTGTACAGGGCCGTCTCCGGCACCCCGGAGGGTCCCAAGCGCCCTGCCCGGAGGGGGGGTGATCCCCGAGCACAGAGCCAGAAAGAAGCCCTGAAGACCCCAGGGCTTGACCCCCCCACCAAACCAACACTGAAATACATAGAGTAATGAAGGTTTGTCAAACCCGGGTCTGGTAGGGGGGGTACCCGTCCCTGTGGGGGCCGAGGCACAGACCACCATGGACTGGGGGTTTCCCCCTGACCCAGTCAGTGGCTTTCGTGCCCATCCCCTTGGCTTCTCTCCCCGGCCGCCCCGGGGTGGTGGTGAGGGGGGTGGGGCCGGGGGAACAGAGCCAGCTGGCGTGGCCCTCTGAGGAGAAGGTCCCGGCCACTTTTCCCTCCTTGGGCACCGGTGCCCTTGGAGGGACTCCAGGTGCGCTGGGAGGGGAGGGTGGCGCAGGAGGAAGTCGAGGCACGGGCTGCTTTTGCATCCCCAGGCCGGCAGGCTGCTGCTGGCTTGACCCGGGGGGCTGGCTCCCGGCCTGGAGCGTGAATCAGAGGAACCCCTGCAGCTCCAGGGGTGCTGGGCACTGGGCCGGGCCTCTCCACACAGGCCCCGCGCCCTCCCCCAAAGTCCAGCCTTGTACTCGGCCTCACTCTCACCTATGCCCCGTCCTGGAAGGGAAAAACCCGCCTCTGGTCTCCTGAGCCACGTGGGAAGGAAGCTACGGTTGACCGAGACCAGTTCTGTTGAGCCAAGGGCCGGCCCGGGGCATTGGTTACAGAGACAGAGGGACAGAGGGGTTCCCTTCACTGTCCCCCCACCAGGACCTCACAGCTCAGCGGGCCCGGGGCTCAGACAAGCCAAGTGACGGAGTCGGGACGTGCATTTGGCTCCAAGTAACAGTAACCGTGAATCCAGGAAGCAGAGACAAGTTTTATTTATTTATTTATTTATTTAATTTTTGGGGTTTTTTTTGGGGGGGTCACACCTGGTGATGCTCAGGGGTTACTCCTGGCTCTGCATTCAGGGATCACTCCTGGCGGTGCTCGGGGGACCCTCTGAGAGGCCGGGGATGGAACCCGGGTTGGCCGCATGCGAGGCAAATGCCCTCCTCGCTATGCTATAGCTCTGGCCCAGAAGAATCTTTTTTAAAAACAATGTTTTAACTTTTTGTTTTGCTTTTGGCCCACACGGTGATGCTCAGAGGTTAGAAAGGGGCACAGAAGTTCTGCTCAGAGGCAGAGAGCAGGCACGGAAGTCAGGTGCCAGCTCCTAGAGAGGAAGTGGGCCCCTCTAGAATCACCTTGACACGGGAGACAAATATTGGGATTTCTAGGGTTCCAGGACTCGGGGACCCAAGGTTGTCATTTTCCCCCGGGGATGTCCCAGAAAACCTTGCCCAGGGTTTTCCCTGCACCCAAGGTAGATGATACGACACCGTCACCCCCCGAGCTGGGGCCCTGGGTGATCTAGGGGGGCGTTTGTAGTTGTAGGTGCAAAACCAAATATTTTTGTTTATTTCGGTTTTTGGGCCACACCTGATGGTGCTCAGGGTTGACTTTTGGCTCTGCACTCAGGGATCATATGAGATGATCGAACCTGGGCCAGGCACATGCAAGGCAAATGCTCTGGCCACACTAGACATCTCTCTCTCTCTCTCTCTCTCTCTTACTCTCTCTCTCCCCCTCTCTCCCTCCCTCCTTCCCTCTCTCTCTGTCTCCCTCTCTCTCCCTCTCTCTCTCTTCCCCCTTTCAATCTCTCTCTCCCCCTCAATCTCTCTCTCTTCCCCTCTCTCTTTCTGTTTCTCTGTCTCTCTGTCTCTGTCTTTGTCTCTGTCTCTGTCTTTCACTCTCTCTCTCTCTCTCTCTCTCTCTCTCTCTCTCTCTCCATCTGTCTCTGTCTTTCACTCTGGTTTTTAGTTTTTGGACCCTGCCTGGCAGTACTCAGGGCTGGCCCCTGCCTCTGCACTCAGGGATCACTCCCGGTGGGGCTCGGGGACAACCCTCTGCAGTACCCAGGATGGACCCAAAGTCAGCCACGTGCAAGGCAAACACCTCGCCTGCCCTGCTACCTGCCTGCCCCCCCCCCCCGGCTTTTATTAGAGACGGTAGATTCCCAGGAGGTGGAGGCACCTGTTTCTGGGCCCAGAAGTTTGTGCGCCTCTGTTTCTGATGCTGCCCATGGGGCAGCCAGGGTTTCAGCGGGGACCGGTGGAGGTCACGGGGTTCGGGGACCGAGGTTGCAACACAGAGGAAACTCCCCGGCCCCGGCCCGACCACAGCCCCGTGGCTCGCACACGGGCCTGCCGCCGGCCAGGGCAGCCCCGGAGGGTTCCTGCCAAAGGCTCGGGTAGGCTGAAACGGGTGGCGCTGGTGGGGCCTGGAAGAGGAAGTTAGAGGGACGGAGCCAGGCAAAGCCACCAGAACCTTCCCTCTGGCGGAAGGCGCTGGGCGCGTGGGGACAGTCATGCCCGTGTCAGTAATGACGGTTGGGCCCCAGGGATGGGCCCACAAGTGGCTTTCCAGGTTTCTCTGGAGTCACGGCACGGGTCCTGCCAGGTATAGCCCAGAGACGCTGCCACGGGGGCGGGCAGAGGCCAGCGGAGCGGACCCCGAGCGAAGGCTGGAAGCCAGGCTCAGGGGCACCGTCCCTCTTGGCGTTTTGGCGAGATGCCGTGGGTTTATGTCCTCGCTGCTTCTTTCCTGCGGAAGACGGGACGGACGTTCCTGAAGGTGCTCCCAGGGGACGTGCCAGATTCGTAATTTCTGAGGCCGTTTCTATTGATTTTTAAATTGTTTTCCATCGAAACACTGTGATTTACAGAGTTATTGATTTTTTTAGGTGTATACTATTGAGTTTTAGGTATATAATATTTCAACTCCAATTCCACCGCCAGCGCCCGCTTCCCTCCCCGGTGCCCCCAGCTCCCCTCCCCACCCCAGCTGCAGCCCCCTTCCCGCCCCTCTGCTTCACAGGCACAGGACAAAGTTCCAGGGGCCGCAGCCCAGATCTGCTGTTTTCAGTTTTGCTGAGCCTGTGTTTTGGATATATGGCTATGCTCATTTATATTTATATTTATTTTTATTTTATTTTATATGTTTTTTTGCTTTTTGGGTCACACCCGGCGATGCACAGGGGCTACTCCTGGCTCTGCACTCAGGAATCACCCCTGGTGGTGCTCAGGGGACCCTATGGGATGCTGGGAATCGAACCCGGGTTGGCCTTGTGCAAGGCAAATGTCCTACCCGCTGTACTATCGCTCCAGCCCTATATTGATTTTTTTTTTTTTTTTTTTGGCTTTCTGGGTCACACCTGGCAATGCTCAAGGCCGACTCCTGGCTCTGCACTCAGGAATCACTCCTGGCAGTGCTCGGGGGACCATATGGGATGCTGGAAATCCAGGTCGGCCGCGTGCAAGGCAAACGCCCTACCCTCTGTGCTATCGCTCCAGCCCCACTATGTTGATTTTTAAAGCTTATGTTTCTTTCTTTCCTTCCCTCCTTTCTGACTTTCTCTTCTATTTCCTTTCTGCCACTTGGACCTAATATTGTTGTTGTTATTATTATTATTATTTACTACTATTATTATTTTGGCCACATCCATCGGTGCTAAGGACTTACTCTGGGCTCTGTGCTCAGGGGACCATCTATGGTGCCTGTTGACTATTAACCCTAAGTGTTTTAGGCTTCGTCAGTGAGTTCCTCCTTTTCCTTTCCCCAGAGCAGCTTACAGTGCTCTTACGAGCACTCCTAGTCCCCCAAGTTTATCTTGGACCTTTCCTTGGGGCTTTGCCTCTCATTCTGCTAGCAATTAGATTCCCTAAGTCAGGCTTGGTTCCACATAAAGCTAAACCTTCCGGTGACTCTGGACCTTGTATCTGTAATAATGAATGACTTGCTTTTCTTCTTCACCTAGAACTTTTCCATAGTTTACTACAGAACGATGCTCTTTTCTTAAACACAGATGACTCTGTGATATATCTACTCCTGGGCATCTGTCATAATTATTTGACTCAGGCTTCCGTGGCTGTAGTTCCTAACACCCCAAAGAGCTGTTTCCCACCGACCCAGGGGTATCTGGATGGACTGGGGCGGGGGCAGGTAACAGTGCTACCCTGGCTTCGAAATGGGACAGTCTAGAAATCATAAAGCACGATCGTGACCGCAGTGACCTCAAAAACAGGACCTCCTGGGGTAGGAAAAGCCAAACTGGCCTGAGGACTTAGTCTGGGATTTACGGTAAAAGCCCAGCAGTCTCTGCACCTTCCCCCCTCCCCCCCCAGAGAACCAAGTTTCCAAGTTTTGGAAACAGTATCTCTTACTGTGTTTATCCAATTAACTGCAAGCACTAATAAGAAGTAAACTTAATTGCTTAATATGTACTAGCAGCAAGGGAAAGAGAAAAGCCATATAGATGCTTGTTGCCCCTGAACGAATTTCTCAGTATGGCCCCAGACAGAGCGTCTCCTTGAGTTAATCCCCCCAAGAGAATTTCCTCCAGCAAAACGCTTTACCTCTGTAAATGATCAATCACACCTACGTGCAGTCCTCCACCTCGAACCCTCTCAGATGTTCTATAAGTATGCTATTCAGCTCCTAAAGAAACGGACCTTTTTTTTTTTAATACTTTATCATAGCTGCAGAAGACTTTGAGAAGTCACAATACATATTTTTTAGTAAATATTTTAATTTTAATTTTTTTTACAGTTACAAAACTTTCATGTTTGAGTTTCAGTCATACAATGATCAAACACCCGTCCCTCCACCAGTGCACATTCTCCACCACCAATGTCCCCAGTATCCCTCCCACCATCCCACCTCTCCCCCTACTTCTGTGGCAGACAATTTCCCTCTTACTCTCTCTCTACTCTGGGGCATTATGATTTGCAGTGCAGATAGTGAGAGGCCATCGTGTCTGGTCCTTCATCTACTCTCGGCACACATCTCCCATCCCGAGCGATCTCTCCCACCATCATTGACTCAGTGACCCCTTCTCTGTCCCCGTCGCCTTCTCCCCCAGCTCATGAGGCAGGCTGCCAACCGTGGAGCAATCTTCCTGGCCCCTGTCTCTATTGTCCTTGGGTGTCAGTCTTATATCATGATATTTTATATTCCACAAATGAGTGCAGTAAACGGGCCATTTTGACCATCAGTGTGGTACCCCATCTCTTTGCTCTTCTGGGGAGGCAGCCCTCAGCCACTGAACGCATTGTTATAAGAGACCCCAACCCTCTCTCCCGGAACCACCCCCCATGCACTCATTTTTATTACTCATTTTTTATTTACAGTGCCAGAGATTGAACCCGTGTGGGTATGTGCAAGTCAAGAGCCCCACCGTGTGTACTATCTCTCTGCCCGACCCTGTGTCTTTTCCTTTCTTTTTAAAAATTTATTGAATCACCGTGAGATAGTTACAAGCTTTCATGTTTGGGTTACGACAACACAATGATCAAACACCCATCCCTCCGCCGCTAAGTGAAGTGAGTCAGGAAGAGAGGGACAGACATGGAAGGACCGCACTCGTTTGTGGAGTATAGAATAACATCACACGAGGCTGACACCCAAGGACAGTAGATCCAAGGGCCAGGAGGGTTTTTTTTCCCCCTTTTTTAAGAAACAGAATGCCCCGTGCCACTGAGCGTACCCACACTCCCCTGGACGCCCTTCCGGAAACTGTGTCTCTGAGGAGGCGAGCGAAGGTTCTGTTCTTCCCGCACTGTGACTGCTCCTGGCCATGACACCCTCAGGCTGTGTTTCCAGGATTTCCTTGGATGAGAAAGGACTCCCGTGTTCTCTCACAGAACAGCCAGCCAGCCAAGGCCACAGAAGCCCGGGGCGGGACGCGGTTCTACATCATCAAGTAGTATGAGTCATCTCTGGTTAATAATCTAGACGTTTGAGTATTAACTTCGTTAGCATCATTGACTTAGTTAACTTAGTTATCCACATTTTCCCTAGTTACTAACGTTACTTGAACATTTGAGCAATGACCACGGTGAACTGATAGACTCAAATAATTTTCTTCATAGTGATGTGCCTGTGTGCTCATGTGAACTTTGGATTATTGATACATATATGTATGAATGAATGTCTCATGGATATGATTATATTGAGGAATTATCTGTTTATTTATTTATTTATTTTTGCGTTCGGGCCACACTGGCAGCTCGCAGGGGTTATTCCTGGCGCTGGGTTCAGGAGTGAGCCCTCAAGGGACTGACTGTGGGTGGTACTGGAGATTTGAACCGGGGGATGGGATGGATGCAAGGCGGGTCCCTTACCCCAGGTGCCACCTCCCCGATGACCCCCATAGATCAGTGTCTGTGAATACATATTAAGAGTCTACAAGACATACGGGACTGGAGCGAGCACAGCGGGAAGGGCACCATGCCTCGCAGGTGCCCTTCAAACACCATGCCTGGGTTTGATCCCTGGCACCCTCCCTGGTCCCCTGAGCACAGCCAGGAGTGACGCCTCAGCACTGCCGGCTGTGGCCCCCAAACAGACAAACAGAAGAAGTTTATATGACAGAGAGACATGACAGCGAGGAAGTGGCACAGAGCGAGGGGTGACGGGATGGCTGTGTCGGCAGATAGATGGGGAGATGCGCAGAGTGCCAGAATGTGGTCAGCGCACAGCTTTGCATGTGAAGACTTTGGGAGCCAGAGTAACGGACCATGTCAGAGGTGAGGAGGGACGGAGGCGCTGCCCCAGTCCAGCCCTTTCAAGCCCTCCTTGGTGTTGCAGGGAGAACGTGGGGGTCACTGACCATCCATGCGCCCACCCCCCGATCCTCATGAGCTGCAGTCAGGCCATCTTGAAAGTGCTCCCACATTTTCTCTTTCCTCCTCAACGGAGAAGTGAGTCCTCCGTCCTCAGCGATGGCTCCCAAAGCTAATTACTTCTGTTTTCGTAAACTCTCAGCCGAGTTTCAGAACCTGTGTGCTCAGGACAGTGTGAGGCGTTCAGAGATGTGGTTAGTTCCATGTTTGTGTGGAAGATGCTGACAGATGAGTAGGGAGAAATGCGTGCGCGTGTGCACACACACACACACACATGCATGAACACACACAATGTCCTTCTTAGGAAGGGCATATACCCTATTGTTAAGAAAGATATCGCACTGTCACACTGTCCACTGTCCTCCTGTTGTTCATCGATTTGCTCAAGTGGGCACTAGTAACATCTCCATTTTAGGATTGTTGTGACTGTTTTTGGCATATCAAATACGCCACGGGAAGCTTGCCAGGCTCTGCCGTGCGGGTGGGATACTCTCGGTAGCTTGCCGGGCTCTCCGAGAGGGGCGGAGGAATTGAACCTGGGTCGCCCTACCCACTGATATATATATATATATATATATATACATACACACACACACACACACATATATATATACACACACATACATATATATATCTGATATATGTATGTATATAATTTTTTTAATAATGCAGGAGTACTGAAGAGAGATATTGTAAGCAGAGGTTTATTCAACCAAGATTTCACAGTGCAGGTGAACCTTGGAAAAAAGCAGCGCTAAGGAGGAGGGCATTCAGTGGGAGGGTCAGCGTTAGGAAAATCACGGAAGAAGAGCCTAGAAAGTTGTGGTTGAGTGCAGTCACTTCCACCGCTGGGCACTAGATGGCGCGGGTGAGCCGAGTGCTCTGTGCCTGCGGCCGGTGCGGTTTGGGGACAGGTGGCTCAGAGCCAGTATGTGTGGCTCCTCCTCTTGGCTCCTTAAATTTAAAAAAAATAAAGAAAAAAAAAAGATTAGTGATGGAAGGAGAGTGTCTTGGTTCCAAATTTGGCATGTTCAAATGTTTAGGCCTGGGCTCTTGAGCCTGGTATTTCAGACCCTGATGCCAGCCTTAGGTGTCCTCTCCTTCCCCTCCGGCTGGGAGAGGGCTTGGGAGGCAAGGACTGTCGCAGGGCCCAGAGAGATGGCACAGAGATGCAGAGGCTTGTTTTGCATACGCCCCACCCGGGTCCAATCCCTGGCACTGCATAAGGTCCCTGAGCACTGCCAGGAGTAAACCTTGAGCACTGCTGGAGAGCCATTCATCCCTGGACCACCAGCTGCTTTTTAAAAAAAAATATTTATTTATTTATTTATTTATTTGCTTTTTGGGTCACACCCGGCGATGCACGGGGGATACTCCCGGCTCTGCACTCAGGAATGACTCCTGGCGGTGCTTGGGGGACCATGTGGGATGCTGGAAGTTGAACCCGGGGTGGCCGCGTGCAAGGCAAACGCCCTCCCCACCGTGCTATCGCTCCAGCCCCAGCCACCAACTTATTTTATAGCCTGTAGGCTATTTCATAGCTCAGAGACTTGGACAAGTACCTCAGGGGCCAATCCTGTTCTTTGTATCAGGGACCTCGTAGAGGTAGAGCTTGATCAGCTGGAGAGATGCCTAAAGCTAATGTTTATGATAGTAAAATCTTTACATTTTCCCACTGTATCACTGTCATGCCGCTGCTCATCCATTTGCTCGAGTGGGCACCAGTAACGTCTCCATGGTGAGACTTGTTGTGACTGTTTTTGGCATATCAAATATGCCACAGGGAGCTTGCCAGGCTCTGCCGTGCAGGCAGGATACTCTTGGTAGCTTGCCGGGCTCTCCGAGAGGGGCGGAGGAACTGAACCTGGGTCGTCCACATGCAAGGGAACCGCCCTGCCCACTGTACTATCACTCCAGCCCTTATATTTTATTTATTTATTTATTTGCGTTTTGGGTCACACCCAGCGATGCTCAGGGGTGATTCCTGGCTCTGTACTCAGGAATCACTCCTGGTGGTGCTCAGGGGACCCTATGGGATGCTGGGAATCGAACCCGGGTCGGCTGTGTGCAAGGCAAACGCCCTACCCACTGTGCTATCGATCCAGCCCCCAGCCCTTATATTTTAAAAAATGTTCAATTGATTTTGTGGGGGAGGGGGTTTGGGCCACACTTGGTGGTGCTCTGGGGGCCATATGGTACAAGGTATGGAAACGGGGTTTACCGTAAGTAAACAAGTGGAAGGGAGAGGTAAGGTGTCTGAGGGTTGCTGGAATAAAGTGCTGTCCACCCAGTGTATTTACACCGCAGCGGGGCCACGAGTGGGAGAAAAAGAAGTGACGGAAGAATTAAATGGCAAAAAAATTGGTGGCGAATGACGAAGGTATCTGACGGCAACTGACTAGGAGGAGCATTTGAAATAAATATTGTTAGACCTTTAAAACTATTAAGCAACACCTAATCAGAGAGAGAACAAAAGGGAATACCCTGCCATAGTGGCAGGGTGGGGTGGGGGAGATGGGATTGGGGAGGGTGGGAGGGATGCTGGGTTTACTGGTGGTGGAGAATGGGCACTGGTGAAGGAATGGGTTCTCGAACTTTGTATGGGGGAAACATGAGCACAAAAATGTATAAATCTGTAACTGTACCCTCACAGTGATTCACTAAAAAACAAACAAACAAACAAAAAACTATTAAGCACGTTGGTGTGGACATAGCTTGGGTTGTCGTTTGTGAAGGAGATGTTGAAGCTGCCTTTGGGCGGTACCAGTCCTAGAGGAGTGAGACATCACTGCAGACGTTTGTCAGACATCGCATCCCATCGGTGAAAGGGCTTCCTTGCACGAGCCGCCTTACCCATCTCTCCGTACGCCGGGGGTATTGCCAAATGGAATGCTCACCGCACAGGCACTTGAGCAATATTAGCTTTCCTTATTATTAGGAGTAATTTGTTAATCCATTCCTTGCATTAACCTGGTAACCTACAAACCGGGTACAGTAGCAGCTCATTAAGGTGACATTAAGCAGTTCATCACATGCACAGTTCTTGGGCATCCTGAAATAAATCGAACAGGTTATGCTTTCTACATATGTGATTTGTGGCCTGGTCTTTGTGCATTTCTGAAGGCAGTTTTCCAGAGTCACTCAAAGCAAAGCTCGCTCTCTCCATGTTTTCTTCATTTATTTTCTGCCTTCTGATTGCTTGACAAAACTTATTTGAGCAAATGGGTGTAGCTATTTATTTGACTGCAATTAAGTAGCATGTTGAGTTTTTTTTTTTTTGCTAAACACAAACAGAATACCACAAACAGTTGTGTGTGTGTGTGTGTGTGTGTGTGTGTGTGTGTGTGTGTGTGTGTGGGTGTGAGAGAGAGAGACTCCATCTGCTAACTAAAGACATTTCTTATCCATTGTTCTCTTGGAGTTTAGCTCAGACACACAATCCTTTAACAATAGGATTATAATAAATATGGGTTTTAATAGGAACTTCACTGTCACATGCTGCATAAATGTAACTGATGTTCTTTTTTATGAAGTAGCTTCGCAGACCTCTAAAAATACTTGCTGCCTGTTTTTACATAAATGATAATTTTTCTAGTTGAAGTTTAACTCCTGACCATCCTGGCCCCTGCCCCCAGCACAGCCAGTAGTGATTCCTGGACAGAGATGGCAGGCCTCCAGGCACCTTTAGGTGGGGTCCTAACAGCCATACCCCCCAAAAAAAAATCCAGTCAATAATTTTAATCAATGTCACATTCAATAAAAAAGGTAGACCTAGTTATACTTGTACTCCCCCCTTTCATTTTTCCTTTCTTAGCACAGCGGGTAGGGTGTTTGCCTTGCACACGACTGACCTGGGTTTGATTCCTCCGTCCCTCTCAGAGAGCCCGGCAAGCTACAGAGAGTATCCCGCCCGCATTGCAGAGCCTGGCAAGCTCCCCGTGGCGTATTCTATATGCCAAAAACAGTAACAACATGGGGCCGGAGTGATAGCACAGCGGGTAGGGCGTTTGCCTTGCACGCGGCCGACCCGGGTTCGATCCCCAGCATCCCATATTGTCTCCCAAGCACTGCCAGGAGTAATTCCTGAGTGCAAAGCCAGGAGTAACCCCTGAGCATCGCTGGGTGTGACCCAAAAAGAAAAAAAAAAAAACCAGTAACAACAAGCCTCACAATGGAGACATTACTGGTGCCCGCTCGAGCAAATCGATGAACAATGGGATGACATTGCTACAGTGCTACCATACACTCATCTTGTGTGTTGATTTTTTCCGTCTCTCATCTTTCTTTTTTTATCAACAACATTAACTATAAATATTAGTTGTTGTTGTTGTTGTTGATTTTGCTTTCATACTCAGGGTTTATTCCTGGCTCTGGACTTGGGATCACCCCTGCTGTGTTCTGGGATGGGATCCGGGAATTGGGCGTGGGTCGACCGCATGCAAGGCAAGTACCTTCCTCCCAGCGCTACACTCCTGCCTGTGATTAACTGCATTAGCTGCATTTGAAAGGCTGTCTGTCCAGGCCATACTTTTTTTTTTTCTTCTCAGCTCAGTATACTTGGCTCTAGGGAAGAAGACTTAAATGATGTTTTCTGAGTTCTGATAAGAGTTGTAGGAGGTTTTATAAGATCTCCGTGTGGATAAGGAAGAATGTGGCAGCTGAGAGTTAAGGAATCTATTTCAGATCTCCTCAGAGCTCTCTGCAGCCAAGTGACCTTTGGAAAATCCTAACCCCAGACCCACTTCTCTTTCATTTTCAAAATAAAATGTGACCGAAGTTGGAGAGACCATAGTAGGATGTGTGTATGTGTGTGGGGGAGGGGTTTGGTACTCTTGCTCTACTTTGTTGTCCTAAAAAAAAAAAAAAGCTATTTTCTGTTCTTGAAATTCACATGATATAAATTCATGACACTTCCTCCTGTCTGTTTTTGTTGTGCTTTAAGTTCGGCAGAATTCTGATATTCATAAATGGAATACTTATTAATCTGGAGAGGCCATTAAAATAAAAAAGAAAAAAAAAGTGCTTTCAACCAGTGCTGGCATGGATGTGGGGAGAAAGGGACTCTCCTTCATTGTTGATGGGAATGCCGACTGGTTCAGCCTTTTTGGAAAACAATGTGGACGTTTCTAAAAAAAAAATAAACAAAGCAAAACTCGAAATTGAGCTCCCATTTGACCCTGCAATACCACTTCTGGGAATATACCCTAGGGGCCCCAAAACATACACCAGAAACACCATCCTCACTCCTATGTTCATTGCAGCACTATGCACCATAGCCAGAATCTGGAAACAACCTGAGTGCCCAAGAGAGACAGTGGATAAAGAAGCTATGGCACATCTACACAATGGAATACTACACAGCTGTTAGGGAAAATGAAGTCATGAAATTTGCCTATAAGTAAATGGACTTGGAGAGAGAGTGAAATGAGTTGGAAAGAGAGGGACAGATATAGAATGTCTGCATTCATTAGTAGTATATATATTTATTTATAGTGGAAGACTAATGTCCATGGCCAGGGAAGACAGGGGTTAGGAGGACTGGCCAATGGTTGCATCTTACCACAAATGTGTGTGGAGCTGAGGGGAGGTAAGACAGAGAAGGGACCAGTGTGACAATAATAGCGGGGAGTGATCATGCTCCACAAGAAATTGAGTGTTAATCGTAGGTAAAGGGATATTCCTGAGAACCTTTCGATATCAATATTGCAAACCACCATGCCCCAAAGGGGGTGATGAGAGAGAGGGAGGGAGAGGGAGAGAGAGAGGAAAAGCGCTTATCATAGAGGCAGGCAGGGGGTGGGGGGGATGGGGGTGATGAGAGGGAACCTGGGGAAACTGGTGCTGGGAAATGTACCCAGGTGGGGGGCTGGGTGTTGGAGCACTGTGGCTGAAACCCAGTCATGACCAGCTTCGTAAGGGTCTCTCTCACGGTGATTCAATTAAAAAGTTAAAACAAGTGTTTCCACACTGTAAAGAAAACAATAAAATAATTGGGGCTGGAGCACAGCGGGTAGGGCATTTGCCTTGCATGTGGCCACCCCAGGTTCGATTCCCAGCATCCCATATGGTACCCTGAGCACCGTCAGGAGTTATGCCTGAGTGCAGAGGCAGGAGTAACCCCTGTGCATTGCTGGGTGTGACCCAAAAAGCAAAAAAAAAGAAAAAAGAAAAAGAAAACAAAATAATAATTAAAAAAAATTCATGCAAGGAAGCTGTGGGACCAGCTGGGGACCCAGGGTGCCCGAAGAAGCTGAGCTGGACACAGGTCAAGGCCCCGGACCCCGGCCCAGCACACACACCTCCCTGCAGGGCTCCATCCCCCTTCCCTGCCCACTCCCATCCCGCCCCAGCCAGCAGGACCACTGCACACGCCTCCTGGCACTCACAGCCCAGATCTCGCGAGAGCTTGCGAGGGGGGCGGGACGGGAGGTGGGAAGCCGCCGCTTCCAGAAGCTTCCATGTGGCCACGGCGCAGGCGCCAGTCGGAGGGGTCGGGTGTGTCCCGTGGCCTGCGTCTCCAAGAAGTTATTTATTTATTCTTTATATATATTTATATAAATTTTCTTTATATTTATGTATTTATTTGTATATATTTCTTTATGTATATTTCTATAAATTTATTTTTATTTATTCTTTTTTTTATTTTTAGAAAGTGCCCCCTCCAATACAAAGGAGGAAAAATCCCCTTTCTGAGGAGGCTGTTGTGGCCTCGCGGGGCGTCGCCGCTGCCCTGGCGACTCCCTCCTCAGGCGCCGCGCCCCGGGGAGCGCCACGGACCCCGAGGGAGCCCCCCCCCCCCCCCCGCTCTGCTGAGGAGCCGGGACCCCCGCTCTGCTGAGGAGCACGGAGCCCCGAGGAGAGGCGGCCGCCACGCAGTGCCCGTGCGCGTGTGTGAGAGAGACACGCCGCGGTGACAGGGGACCCGGACACCCGAGACTCGAGACCCGGAAGCGTCCAGGAGCAGCGATCGCCGGCGTTCCCTGAGCGCGTCAGAAGGAACCCGGGCCGCTGGCGTAAGGTCGCGCGCCCTGGAGCTCCGCGGCTCAGCCTCTGTCACTCGAGGACCCGTCACCAGGGTAGCTGCAGTTTTTCATTCTCGGTGTTTACTGCCCCGCCTGGATCTTCCCTGTTGGATAACAGATAGGTGCTAGTCAGTTCCACTCTCTCTCACACACACACATGCAGTTGATAGGTTCTAACAAGCTTTACACACACACACACACACACACACACACACACGGGGACCCAGATCTTCCCATCTTCCCTGTCAGATAATGGGTTCTCATAAGTTTCACACACACATGCACACGCATGTACCTGTATCTTCCCTGTCAGATGATAGGTCCTAGTAAGTTTCACTCACACACACACACACACACATGCACCCAGATCTTCTCTGTCAGATAATAGTAGGTTCTAATAAATTTCACACACACACACACACACTCACACTCACACATGCTCACACATGCACACACATGCATGTACTCGTATCTTCCCTGTCAGGTAATAGATAGGTCCTAGTAAGTTTCACTCATACACACACACTCACACACACACACACACACATGCACACACATGGACCCATAGTATCGTCCCTGTCAGATAATAGGTTCTAAGAAGTTTCACAGACCCCCCCAGATCTTTCCTGTCAGATAATAGATGGGTTCTCATAAGTTTCACACACACACACACACACACACACACACACACACACACACACACACACACACACACATGCACCTTGACCCCCAACTCCGCTTCCAGCCCATCTGTTTGCTTCTCCGCTAGCAGAATGCCCCGGTTGGGGGGTGAAAACTGGGCACCCGCCATCTCGTCGTCTCAGCTTTCACGCTTTCACTCTCATTTTCCAGGCGGTGGCTCCTGCCCACGCCGAGAAATGGCTCCTGTCAAGGTCACAAGTGGGGTCTGTCTTGCACAATCGGCGATTTCCTCCTCATCTCTCTAGCATGTGACAGTTTCTCACCCCCAGTGAGTCTCCGTTTGTGACTCTGGCTGCCACCCCCACCCACCCCTGCTGTTTCCTCCTCAGGCCTCACGGGCCTACACTGTAAAGCTCCCTTAGGGTCTGAAGCTGGCGCAGGGACGCTGCCTTCTCGGGCCAGGAGAGCCTCACCGTGACCTTTACTGAGGGTGTGGAAAGGCCGGGCGCTGCTTCCTGGGTCCCCACTACCACGCTCCTGGAGGTGACGTTCCATCTTCCTATCGGTATACGAAGGTTCCCTCAACTCAGGGCTCAGGGGGAGACGGCTCTTGCGGAGCCAGGCATGACAAACTGACACCGTGGTGTCTGCAACAGACCCTGACTTCATTCCCCGCTGTGTTGGCCTAAGAAGTTTATCGCACATACCCGTTCACATCTAGCAAATCTATTTTGTGTTTTAAATTATTAGCTCAGTGGCCACCTGTGCTCACTGCAGTGTAAGGAAATCAGAAATGTGGCCACCTCCGCTCTGGTGGGGGGAAAGATGCATATAGTATAGCGGGAGAGAGAGAGAGAGAGAGAGAGAGAGAGAGAGAGAGAGAGAGAGAGAGAGAGAGAGAGACAGAGACATAGACAGAGAGACAGACAGAGACAGAGACAGAAAGAGAGACAGAGAGACAGAGACAGAGACAGAGAGACAGAGACAGAGACAGAAAGAGACAGAGAGACAGACAGAGACAGAGACAGACAGACAGAGACAGAGACAGAGAGAGAGACAGAGACAGAGACAGACAGACAGACAGACACACACACACACACACACACACACACACACACACACAGAATCAAATGACCTAGACAGTGTTTACCAAAGCCGGCAATACCCTCTCTTCTTTCCCCCAGAGGGTGCTAGAATTATCTAGGGTGTTACAGTAGCCTGGGGTGCAATTGGGGGGGTGCCCCCTGTTCAACTAACACCTTCACTCTGGTGCTGTGATTTGTGTTAAACTATAGTCAGGTGTGCCACATGCTGGCCTCAGTGTGTTAAGGTAGATTTCTGGAGTGTGTGTTAAGTCACTGAGTGATTTTTTTTTTTTTTTCTCTTCCTGAAAAGGGACGGGCTGCTAGACCAAATTGGGAACCTCTGTACTACTAAAAAAAAAAAGTGCTGAGCGGAGGTTTATTTTACCGGGGTTCCACAGTGCATCCCTTGGAGGATGGAAGAGCGAAGGAGGAGAACCCTCAGACGAGCATGACTTAGATTTTCCTGTTCCTTCACGTTCCTTGGGAGGGTCATAGCGTGAGGGAAAGGACGGAACAACGCGGTGGTATAGTGCGGTCATTTCCACATCCGGGCACTAGGTGGCGCAAACAAAACGAATTTTGTGTGGTCCCTGCTTGCGTGGATGACAAGGTTCACAGTTGCAGGTTCAGGTGCACTTACTGTGTGCTCCATGCCAAAGGTCATGAAGGGGAGGGGGGTAGCATGTATTTGTCTTGTTCAGTTTATATCATGGGAGGTGGCATTTACTTCTTAAGACAGATTTAAGAGATCCAAGCATAGGAAGGGAGTTTAGATACTGGGAAATAAGAACAAAAGTCTACTCCCCATACAATTTTTAACAGAATTATTCTAAATTGGAATCAGATGCTATAATGAATCTATCATTATTTCATCACTCTGTTTTTCCAGTGGAAAAATAGAGGTGTGCTACTTAGAAACGGTGTAGAAAAAATATTACACTATACTTAATGTACATTTTGACATTCATTGATTATTCTTTGACATTCATTGATTATGTTTGTTTTTGGTATCACAGATAATGTTCTGTACCCTTAAGCAGGATAGAGGTTAGTGGAAGGGTGTTTATAAAACAATAAACCCTTGTACAGAGTATGGCTTAGATTTTCCTGTTCCTTCATATTAAACCTCAAGGCCAGGTTAACTTGGGGGTGTGTGTGTGAAGCAAGAATAAATCTAGTTGGGGCTAGAGCAATAGCACAGCGGGTAGGGCATTTGCCTTGCATGCAGCCGACCCGGGTTCGATTCCCAGCATCCCATATGGTCCCCTGAGCACTGCCAGGAGTAATTCCTGAGTGCAAAGCCAGGAGTAACCCCTGAGCATCACCGGGTGTAACTAAAAAGGGAAAAAAAAGTATAAACCTAGTTTGCTAAAGTCAGAGTTTGCAGATAGGAATTTAGAGTAATTTTTGAAATTCCATGATTCCAAGGATGCATCAGAAGATAGTTTCAGAAATTATATATATTTAAGGTTATCATTGTTGAAACTTGGAGAATGGCTGAGATCAGAGATAGAGATGTGATTAAGTACTGAATGAATATTCTTTTGGGTGGGTTTGATTGTTTAATAGTGGGTTTGAATAGTGATAATAGCAATTATGGCCAGTCTGCAGGCTGTGTGGCTATCTGCAGGCTGTGTGTGGGCTCTGCTATGAGGAGCACCAGCTTACACTCTTCACGAACCCCTAAAAGAGCAAGGGTGTACCACCACAATATTGTGGACATCCATTGTTTAATTTACCAGCCTCAGGTTTTTTTTTTTGCTTTTTGGGTCACACCCAGCGATGCTCAGGGGTTACTCCTGGCTTTTCACTCAGGAATTACTCCTGGCGGTGCTTGGGGTACCATATGGGATGCCGGGGATCGAACCAGGGTCGGCCGCGTGCAAGGCCCTACCCGCTGTGCTATCGCTCCGGCCCCCAGCCTCAGTTTTTTGCCTGCCACAATTATTCAAATTAGTCTTTGGGTAACTCATTTTCCTCTCTCCACTTTAGCCACATGGTTGTTTAAAAATTGATCCCATCCTTTAGCACTAGGGTATCACATCATCCCGGTTATAGTAAGTAGTTCAAAGATGAGTATGTGACTGAACGTGTGCCAATGTAGTAAAACAAGATAGTCGTGTGGACTGAGAGAAATGGATTTTGTTAACATCCGCTCTACTTTGCAGCCCAGAGCTCAGCTGCCATCCTGGACCCATAAGGCTTAACTTTTCTTGAACTGGAATCAAAGCAAAGTTGATAGAAAAAGTTGAGGGGTCACATGAAACGCCTCATAAAGTTGGAGATACTCTGAAACTGTATAATGTTAGCTGAAATGAACTCAATTTGAGTTTGCAGTTGCTTGCAAAAGTTTTAACCCATGCACTTAATGATCCTTAGCATCTGAGCTTGAATAAACTAATTCACCTCTTCGGCTTCTCTTTTTACATTTAGGATTTGATGAGGCTGAAATGAAAATTTTCTAGATTTCAGAGAAATGATGTAGTTATTGCTCCTTTAAGGAAAATGAGTTGGTTCTCTAAAAGGAAGGTTTATTCTATTTTTTAAAAAAACAATTATTTATTTATTTAGATTGAATCACAGTGAGATACACAGTTACAAGGTTGTTCATGATTGGGTTTCAGTCATATAATGTTCCAACACCCTTCCCCTCACCACTTCACCAATGTACTTTTTCCACTGCCAATCTCCCCAGTTTCTCTCCCGCTCCCAACCCTCACCCCCACATCTATGGCAGGCACTTTATCTCTCTCTCTCTCCCTCTCTCTCTCTCTCTCTCTCTCTCTCTCTCTCTCTCTCCTTTTGGACATCATTATGGTTTGCAATACAGATACTGAAGGTTAACATGTATATTCTAAAAGGAAGGTTTATTCTAAACAAAGAGGACCTATGAAGGAAGCAAGGATCCAACCAGCTTGTATGTAATCCTTTGCTTGTTGCTGCTTTGCCTCACTGTTATGATGTCATCAGGTGATTTTTTTGAACTAAGCCATTGTGGGTTTTACTTAATAAGAGTATTACCCTTCTGGTTACTTTAAGACACATGTATTGATTTTTATGTATGTAAATATACAACACATGCATACATATATATTTCTGCCTGCCTATTTCTCAAATTCAGGCCAGGGGTATAACTCATATGCAGAGCAGGCAAACCCATAACAATTCACTACTACACACACACAAAAGAAAACCCAAACAAAAAAACCCAACCGAACAAAAAGAAAAAAAACAGTCCTAGTTTTCCAGTTCTTTGCAAAACTACTTCCTACTTAGGAAAAACTCCCTACTTTCTGGGGTCTATTACATTTTTTGTTTTCTGACTTTACATCAACTCTTTGGATCTTAGGTGTGGGGTATGGCAGGTTTATAGAGGCTGCTCCTAATCTGGTGCTCTGAATCAGGGTTTCTGCATGTGAAACATATGCTCCAGCCCGTGGAGCTATCAGCATAGCTCATATTTGGGGTATCTTATCAAGTTCCCCTATCTACAGTTACGAATACGATTTATTTACCAGTTGTAATTTATTTATATTAACATATTTATATTATTCACCATTCTTTGGAAAAATTTATTTGGAAATAACTAGAATGTAAAGGAAAAACATAGAAAGCTCAGAATACTTTTACCTGAGGGTCTGAAATTCTCACAGTACTCATTGGTTTTGTGTGTGTGTGTGTGTGTGTATGTGTGTGTGTGTGTATACGTGCGCGCACCTGCGAATTTAGTTGAAAGAAGTTATAACTGTCTTCTTAGTTGTAATTAAATATATTTTATTCACAAGTATAACAACTGGAGAGTGCACACAGTAAAAGGGGAAATTTATGAGTCAGCACCCCAAATAAGTAGCTAGATACACCTGTTCGGTAACACGTTAGCGCCTTCCTTCTGCCAGTGGCCACTAGGTGGCAGCCTTTGCAAATATTTTATATAATTGAAGCGTCTTTCTGTTAAATTCGCATTAGATCCGTTCTTACTAGACAGAACTGTGCTCCCAGCCCCTGCTGTTCACCTGGTGAATGCTGGACCCCCAAATGACTGTGTTTGGGAATAAAACCTTTCGATGGCAAATAAAGGCCAAATGCAATAGGATCGGTAGCCTTCTAAGAGAGTTCTCTCTCTCTTTCTACGAGCCACAGACAAAAGGCTGTGGCCAAGCCAAGAAGAGAAGAAGGGGTCTCTCACTAGGAACTGAACGGCCCAGATCCTTGATCTTGGACTTTCCACCTGGCCTGCAGAGCTTTGTGGAATTTCAATATTGCAGTCCTAGCCGACTCAAATGCTTCATGTTTTACTTTTTTTTTTTTTTTAAGTTTTTTTTTTTTTCTATTAAGGCACCATGATTTACAAAGTTGTTCATAGTTGTTTCAGGCATGCAATGTTCTAACACCAATCCATCTTACTCTTTACTTTCGAAAGCCTTTTATGACTGATGGTTAAGAATTCAACCCATGTCTGGAGTCAGCAAGCACTTGGATTCAGTTGTAGGCTTTATTACTCCCTGTTGCCTTTACCAAGCAACAAACGACTTATCTCCTCTAATCCTTAGTTTTCTCAACTACAAGGTGGTCTAATCCAGGCGCCTAACTCAGGAGGTCGCTAAACGGCTTAAGTCTACTAATACTTTAAAGCATTTAGGTTGGAAGTATAGGGCTGGAGCCATAGCACAGCAGGTAGGGCGTTTGCCTGACCCGGGTTCGATTCCTCTGTCCCTCTCAGAGAACCTGGCAAACTACCGAGAGTATCTCGCCCGCACATCAGAGCCTGGCAAGCTCCCCGTGGCGTATTCGATATACCAAAAACAGTAACAAACAAGTCTCACAATGGAGACGTTGCTGGTGCCCGCTTGAGCAAATTGATGAGCAACGGGATGACAGTGACAGTGACAGGTTGGGAGTATAGCTTAGTGGAAGAGTACTTGTTTTGTATGTGAGAAGCCCTCGGTTCAGCACCTTCTTCATCACCCATAAGAATAGCACAAACCAAGAACAAGCTACTTTGTACAACGCCAGCGAATGATCTTTATTGTTACTATTCACAACAGTTGTCTCAGCTAGAAAGTCACTCTTTGAGTCCCTATTTCTGAATCCTTGACATCTGCTCTACCTACAGCTTAGTTATGTTTATTCTGCCACACTTTAGAGAAAATTGCATAATTTTCCTACCTCTTGCACTAAAATACTAGCTCTTTTTTTGGTTTGGTTTATTTTATTTTAATTTATTCTTTTATTGAATCACCATGTGGAAAGTTCCAAAGCTTTCAGGTTTAAGTCTCAGTTATACAATGCTCGAACACCCATCCCTTCACCAGTGCACATATTCCACCACCAAGAATCATAGTATACCTCCCCCCCACCTCCCCAGCCCCCCACCCCGCATGTGTAACTGGTAAATTTCACTTTACTTTCACTTTACTTTGATTACATTTAATATTTCAACAAAAAAACTCACTATTATTGTTTGGAGTTTCTCCCCCCCAAAGTCAGACCTGCTGAAAAGGAAGCATTTGATAATTTGTTTTCCATTACTGAGAATGAAGAGATATGAGGTCGAGCAGCCACACTCGGGATCGCATGGTTTTGGATTTCTGTATTTTAGTAACTAAGTCCAGAGAAATTTCTGTCAGAAATTACATCATTGCAAGCTTGTACCTCTCAGCTACTTTATATTCCACATATGAGTGCAATCTTTCTATGTCAGTCTCTTTCTTTCTGACTCATTTCACTCAACATGACACTCTCCATGTTGATCCACTTATATGCAAATTTCATGACTTCATGTTTTCTGACAGCTGCATAGTATTCCATTGTGTAGATGTACCAGAGTTTCTCTAACCAGTCATCTATTCTCGGGCACTCTGGTTTTTTCCAGATTGTGGCTATTGTAAACAGTGCTGCAATGAGCATAGAAATGCAGATGTCATTTCTACTATACCTTTTTGCCTCTCCGGGATATATTCCCAGGAGTGGTATTGCTGGGTCAAATGGGAGCTCGATTTCTACTTTTTTGAGAATTGTCCATATTGTTTTCCAAAAGGGTTGAACCAGTCGGCATTTTCACCAGCAGTGAAGGAAGGTCCCTTTCTCCCCACATTCATGCCAACACCAATTGCTTTTGCTTTTTGGGATGTGGGCCAGTCTCTGTGGTGTGAGATGATATCTCATTGTTGTTTTGATCTGCATCTCCCTGATGATTAGTGATGTTGAACATTTTCTCATGTGCCTCTCAGCCATTCGGATTTCTTCTTTGGGAAAGTTTCTGTTCATTTCCTCACCCCATTTTTTGATCAGGTCGGCAGTTTTCTTCTTGTGGAGTTCAACCAGTGCATTGTATATCCTTGATATCAACCCTTTATGGGATGGGTACTGCATAAATATCCTTTCCCATTCTGTAGACTGTCTTTGAAAAATACTAGCTCTTTGAGAAGAGAAAAGGCCTATATATATTTTTTGCTCACTGTGATTCCAGTCTCAGTGCCTGGGACATGCCAAGTGCTTAAGTCGAATTCATTGATAAATGAAAAGCGCCGTCTCGTATCACTAGTGGCAAACGTAATTCATTGACTTAAGTAGGAGCTCTCTAAAGTCTCTTTAAGAGCTCAAAGTTAACTGATGTGCAGAAATTACTGTTCTTAATTCCAAGTGGAAGATGCTTAAAAATTTAGACATCAGTTTACATTAAGCTCAAGTTTCAGAGTATTCTACACCAAGTAAATACTTTAGGGGTTTTGTTACCCTGTGAAGTTTAAAATGCTTTATTTAGCTATGACAGTGTGTCTTTCACTTGAGCCAACATTTCTTCATTGAGGATGTATTAATTAATGTAATGTCTGTAATCCTAGCAATTTAAACTGTACTAGGCAACTTGCTATATCAAAAAAATTCTATTACATAGACCTGTAAAGCAAAGAGTCCTTGTCCAAAGTAAATGCTCACTTTTGTGTAAGTACAAACGTTCCTGCATTAAAGTTATCTTAAAGGGAAAGATAACCTTGATGTAATTCCTAATGTTCTCTTTCATTATGAACAGATTTGTCTGTTTCCTGCAAGGCAAATCTGGCGCAAGTTGTCCTAATTTTCCCCAAATAGGATCTGTTCAAAGGAATGTACAATTTAGGTAATACTAAAAGTCTTTTGTTTATAAAAATGATCAACTTTTAGGCAAGGAATATAGCCTAAAAGCTCCGTAATCAGAAATGCTTTTTTTTTTGTATTTAACAGCTGGTGTTTTTAAAAATTTCTCAAAGTCTGAGGAAGAAAGAATTCTCTCTTTTTTTTTTCATTTCCACATAACTTATTCAGACAGTAAAAGCTCGCCCTTTTCCTGTCATGGTGATAAAACTTTCGTCAGCGCTGATAGGAGACACGATCCTTTCTTCGTCTCACTCATTGCTTTGCCATTTTATTTGCCTCTCTTCTACCAGGTGAGATGCTCAGACTCTGGCCTGACCACAAATGTGCTCCATCACCCGCTCCCCGACACCTGGCATGTGGGCAGCGTTCGCCTGCTCCCCATCAGTTGGTAAGTCTTGCGAAATTCTTCGAGTTGAAGCTCTGGAACTCGTCAGGTGTCCTCCCGACAGCCCTGTCTCCTTTGCTCTCAGATTACCCCGGCAGCTGGGGGAGAGCCAGATACCGCCCCAGATCAGGCTTCTTTGGAAATTCAGGTCCCTTGGCTTTTTGGCACCGAAAGGTTTTCATTTTTCTGTCGGAGCAGGGATGAATCATGTCTTGCGGGGTGGGTAGCCTTTCAAGTGTCGGAGGACTCACAGTTCCAAGGCTCCGTGTGCATTTAGCAATTTGTAAGAAAGGTCAGAGAATATGGTGTTTCTTTCCGCAAACACTTGGCTATGACAAGGCCTTGATTATTGTTGCCCTTGGTGTGAATGAGTCTGGTGGTTGGTGGTATTGCAGTTAGTTATCTGAGCCAGTTCACAAACTGGTACAGCAAACAGATCTTTATGCACAAATAAAGTATAACTTTTTTGTTTTTGCTTTTTGGGTCACACCCAGCGACACTCAGGGGTTACTCCTGGCTCATGCACTCAGGAATCACTCCTGGCGGCACTCAGGGGACCCTATGGGATGCTGGGAAT
This sequence comes from Sorex araneus, assembly GCF_027595985.1. Classification (NCBI taxonomy): domain Eukaryota; kingdom Metazoa; phylum Chordata; class Mammalia; order Eulipotyphla; family Soricidae; genus Sorex; species Sorex araneus. Next base: position 251,925,921 of record NC_073303.1, read on the forward strand.
CGAACCCGGGTCGGCCGAGTGCAAGGCAAACGCCCTCCCCGCTGTGCTATCGCTCCAGCCCCTAAAGTATAACTTCTGATTACATCAGCTACCCGTGGCTCTGTGTGGGGGTCACTCTCAGTGGTGCTCAGGGGACCTCTTGGTACTGGGAGTTGAACCTGGGCCCCCAGCATGCAGAGCCGATGCTCAACCCTTTCCATGCTATCTCTCCAGCACCATGTAATTGTTTTTATTAATAGTGTATGATTGATGAAAGGGAGGTACTAAATGGTCTTCGTGGACGGTCACTCTCCTACCTATAAAACTCTTGGCAAAAGAGTTAGCAATAAGTATCTTATAAACAGAGGCACGGTTAAGCTCGTGGAAGCAGCATTCCATTCCAGTTTCTCAGCTGGACCAGGGAGATGACTCCAGACGCTGGAGGAGCCTGGGGTTTGATCCTGGGCACCTCCTAGTTTTTCCCCAGCGTCCCTGTGAGCCGTGCCAGTCCCCGACATGGCCTCAAGAGCGGAGCACTGGGAAGGCCCCGAGCATCTCAGTGTGTGCTTCTCCCCAGACAGTCAAAACTGATAGGAAAAAAAAAAATCTCCCAACCTTTATGAGGAAAAAAAATGGATTTTGGAAGTAACATCCATTTTAACAATGAATAATTTTCAGCCCAGGGATGTTCATTTCATATTCTGGATATATAGGGGAAAAGATGTTTTTTCTGAAATTCAAATGTCACTGGTAGCCTGGATCTTTACTAGCTACATCAGGCAGTTCTGATTGGTTGGACAGCATGACTCATTCTTAGGAAGATGAGCAGGTGAATGCCAATGGAATTCTTTCTGTCTCTTTGACCTCGGGAGTTTGTGACGTTTCTTTTAATGCAGAGGTGGTAGATTAAACAGCCTGAGCAGTCTGGGAATTAAACACTGCCTGAAAGTTGGGGCCAGAGTGAGAGTGCAGGGGGTAAGGGTGCTTGCCTTGTATGAAGCCCACCCAGGTTCGATCCCTGGCACCCTGCAGGGTCCCCTGAGTCCACTAAAAGAGATCTCTGAGATAGAGCCCTGAGGCCTACTGGGTATGCAGCCCACCCCCGCAAAAAAAACCCAAGAACCCATCCCACACCTTAAAACATGACAAAACAAAACAAAAAGCCTGCCTGAAATCCCACATTGAGCCAGAAAGGTCCACGTTTTCCTTTTTTTTTTCTTTTTGGGTCACACCTGGCGATGCACTGGGGTTACTCCTGGCTCTGCACTCAGGAATTACCCCTGGCGGTGCTCAGGGGACCATATGGGATGCTGGGAATCGAACCTGGGTCGTCCTCGTGCAAGGCAAACGCCCTACCCGCTGTGCTATCACTCCAGCCTCCATGTTTTCTTTTTTTTTTTTTAATTATTTTATTAATTCACCATGTGGAAAGTTACAAAGCGTTCAGGTTAAAGTCTCAGTTATACAATGCTCAAACACCCTCCACGTTTTCTTTTGACTTTGGGAGATGTTTGGTGAACTACAGGGAAATGCAGGAGGGACCAATGTCACTGTATGAAGGTTAATACCTGAATCTTATTTTTTTTAAAAAAAGACCTGAATCTTGACATTCCGCATTCAAGTGGGAGTGGGAACTCTACTTTGAGCCTTCAAGAAATGACTTTCAGGGCTGGAGCGAGAAGGTAGGGGTTAAGGTGTTCACTTTGCATGTGGCTGATCTCAGTTCAGTTCCTTGCCCTCCATTATCCCCTGATTACTGCTGGGAGAGACCCCTGAGCAAGAACTGTGGAGTGTGACTGAAGTCTCCTCCTGCACCCCCCAAAATAGACTTTCAGGTACCCTAGACTTACTATTTTTGCATATTATTACTTATTCTTACATTTTTTGATTATTAGATAAGCTGTTCTGATAGTTGATTGAGTCTGAATGAATGGAAACTTAGGAAGTCCCTCGAAATATAAGAATCCCTTAGTCTCAAGAGGTTCCCAGGCACTCTGGTTTGCCTTTCAGTCTCAGACTCTAAGGACTGTTCACTACCAGTTGATTCCTGAAATTTCCTTTCTCCCCACCAAGTCCCAAGTACCCCTTAAACTATGAGTAAAAGTCATGGGTGGTGTATTTCTGGGCCAATAGCGGATGCTATGAAGAGGGAGAAGGAGTGAGCCTGCATGATAATTCCCAGGAAGCCCACGTGTGGTAATGATTTTACCAAATTGGAGCCTGACATTTTGATGAACAGCTTTGAGCATTCCTCATAATTCCCTCCATGAAGGAGATGGGCAAACAGGTAATATGTCAAATCCCCTCGCGCACACCCAGATTACTAATGGAAGGAGGTGAAACAGGGGAAGCACATTAACTTTTAACCTGTTAACACTGATTTTTTTCCCCCATTAAGCATTGGATGTTTAAAAGGGAAATGCACACTGACAGAAAGGAGACAAGACAAAGAGTGAGAGGAAGGGATCTAAAAGCTGGCCCACATCATAGAACGTGTTTGCAAACCAGCTGGGCCCACTTTGTGCAGATGTGAGTTTTGTCTTTTTAAATAGGAGTGAGAGGGGGGAGCAAGTGTTCTAATGTTCAGCACATGCGCAAAGGAGTGGAATGTATTTTCCCATCATGTCCCTCCTCTCTTGTGAGCTAACGATAAGGTGGGAGCTTGGGGGTGATTGGAAACTTTGGGATAATTTTCTTATTCCTTCTGAATTTAAGGACATTGATACGACTCCCTCCCCCAAATAAGGCCTTTTGCCTATTTCATTTCAAAGGGTTTAATTTGCAGCTGCATAGATAGGCCAGTGGGTAGGGTGTTTGTCTTGCATGTGGCCGACCCTGATTTGATCCCCGATGCTCCAAAGGTCCTTCAAATCTCACTAGGAGTGAGCACACAGTCAGGAGTAAGACCTGAGCATGGCTTGGTGTGGCCCAAAAAAAAACATAAAAGTAGAGTGGTGTGTTAATTTGTTTCGTTGGATGCCAATCCTGAAAATCTAGGAGTTGCATTCACCAGTTTATTCAAGCGATAGAGCTGTCCAATCAGCAGCAGCCCGTCTTTATTAATGTTTGAACAAGCATAAAGTTATTTATTTATTTATTTATCTATCTATTTATTTATTTATTTATTTGCCATACCTGGCAACACTCAGGACTTTTGGCTTACTCCTGGCTGTGTACTCAGGAATTACTCCTAGTCAGGCTCGGGAAATCATATGGAGTGCTGGGGGATCACACGTGGTTGGGCACATGCAAGGCAGGCGCCCTCTCTGTGATTCTCCCTCTGTGGCCTCCAAACATGAAGCCATTTGACGGCAGTGATTTAGACACTGACCTCCCTGGGTTGAAACGTTAAAGCTTATTTTAGGGGGATGTAGATTTGCACAAGTGGTTTCTTTGATACTCTGCTTTCTGCCTGAATGCTCGGTTAGAAACATATCTACGTAACACGCTTTCCAGAACACAGAAGCCAATTTTTCTATCTAAATACTTGCATGGTACGATCTTCTCAGACCATGGTGTGCTGAAAACAGAATTGAATCTCACACACACAAACAGAAAATCAAATCAAACACCTGGGAATTCAACAGCTCACTTCTGAACAACGAGTGGCTTAGGAAGGAAATCAAAGAGGAAGTCAAAAGATTCCTGGAAACAAATGAGAATGGAGATTCGAGTTACCAGAACTTAGAGGACACAGCAAAAGCTGTGTTGAAGAGGAAAGTTTGTAGCTCTACGAGCATTCCTCAGGAAGGAAGAGTGAGTCCACATAAGTAACCTAATCTCACAGTTTAAGAGCTTGGAGAATGACCAACAAAAGGAGCCCAACCCAGACAGGAGGAAGGAAATAATAGAATTTAGAGCAGAAATTAATGAGGTGGAAGCCCAAAAAGCAACCCAAAAGATCCATGAACCCAAGAGCTGGTTCTTTGAGAAAATAAACAAGATGTAGAAACCTCTAGCAATATTCACAAAGAAAGGGAGAGAGAAAACTCTAAAATAAATAAATAAATAAATAAATAAATAAATACTTGCATTGTGTTGTTTGTCCCATAGAGCAAAGTGGGAAAAGAGCTTTTGAGCCAGAATTGGAAAATGGGAAATTCTCTGTCTCTGTCTCTGTCTCTGTCCCTCTCTCTCTCTCTCTCTCTCTCTCTCTCTCTCACACACACACACACACACACACAGGCTCATATGGATTTCCAGCTTCTCTGGAAAACTAGATTTTTACTATGCTGTGCTCACATGCTCACATTCCTTCTTGCCAAAAATCGTCTGGATCTTTTAACATTGTCCAGTTCACCACAGCCCCTGTCACTTTATCATTCAGAGTTCTCATTCAGTGAAATGGGTCAGATAAAAGGAGACAATTATAGTACCTGCATATATTCCTAGATATATTTAAATTTGCCATGAGCGATGTGAAGCAAGACTCTAATATTACATTACCACTCAAACATCAATCCAAACTGTGTAAGTTTTCTCTTTTCTACAAATAGATGTCTTATTATTTTTATAGATTACCTGGTACTCTGAGGAGAGAGCTTGACTGTACCATAGCTCGGAAAGTAATTGCTGCCCTATTCAGCTTAGAGCACGGATGAGTTTATGACTAACAGAATAACTTCTTCCGTTGCTCTTCTTTGGCTGTGCTTTCACTGACGGAGGATTAAGGCGATCATTAGGATAAGCTTATCTGTAAGTTAAAAAAAAATAGAAATTGGCAACTTGAATATTCAGAAGAGGCTGCCTAGAGAGAAAAATCTGAACAGAAACGCTCAGCTACCAACTCTGCTCTGCCTGGGAGCAGACAAATAGAACACGAGGTGGACCTTGGGGTGAACTCGGACCCTTTCCTCTTACAGATAAATCTGAATGTGAGAGAGAACGGCACTTGGGGGCGAGGAGACGCCCAGGCAGTGCCCAGAGGATCCTGGGGGCTCTTCCAGGCAGTACTTAGCCACGTGGACCAGACATTTCAGTGCTCAGACCTCGCTGCATGGAGCTGCCGGCCTGGGACCCAGGCACCCTTGTGGGTGCTCCGGGCATTCTGAGGCTGCACATCAGACATGCTTGGGGTCCTCTGCTCGAACTCAGGGCACATGCTTCTGACCACTGAGATGTCGCCCACGCCTCAAAGGAACAGAGTCTTTGATTCATAATCTTTGGGTCATCCCAGCAGTGCTGGGTGGATGGGGCTGTCATTCCTGGGGGTGCTGGGGGGACCCTGTGGATCGACCCCCAGGCCTCCCGGATACAAAGCATGTGCTGCATGTCCCAAAGGGTCATATTCTTCATCGCACTAGGTTGGCATCATAGCTAGGGCACAAACCTGTCTGCTGATTGAAACCAAGGCACGAGACTCTTAATTGCCTCTGATTATTTAAATATTGCATTATTTTTCAACCTTCATCATTGTTAATTGTTGATGGCAATAAGCATCCTAATAAAATAATGACATTAACATATGTAATTTCCAATATAACAGCTATGTTTAATGTGCAGCAGCATAATTACAATCCATTTAATTAATAATCATTGTGCTTATTTACACCGATATTATGAATCATTTTATAGATGCTTCTCTTAAAAAATATGAGCAGAACAATAATAAAAAATTATAACTCATACTTTCAAGGCCTCTAAACAACAGGAAGTGCTGTTGTCTTTGCATAACTTTAGATGGCTTTACGCTCTCTTTTTTTTTCCCTTTCCTTATCTGTGTGCCCACATTTTACATGATGGATCTTTATCCCTTTTATTACCATCAGAATTTTGAAACAGTTACATAAAAGAAACAAAGACAAATCCAGCCTGATAAAGACATCAAGCATTTATGTGAAATTAAAATGTTCTCACACCTCATTCATTCCTATGAGTGGTATGTAAAGACCATTTCCTGTGACTCAAATATGCACACACCAAGAGAAAGGACTTGACACTTTCCCACAGTCAAGAAAAATGTCTGGTGGCCACAACTGCAAGAGGCATGTGTGTGTGGGGTGTGTGTGTGTGTGTATGTGTGTGGGGGGGGCGGGTTGTGACCTAGAGCGCATTCCAGGCTGCGTATTGCTGGCCTTAAAACTGAAAATCCTGTTGAAAAAATTCCAGCAACTCGCCACTGAAATCCCTTCGCAGTCTCTGACTCATTGACTTAGCCTAATCTGGTTGGGACTTTTGTTCTCTTGGAAATTCTGAAAGCAAAGGAAGAACTCATCTCGATTTACCTTTGTCTGATATTAGGGAATTTAAGAGAGAAAAGTTAACACTTCTCCTCCCCCCGCCCCCCTGGAAGTTTTCGGCCACAGCTGCGTGGTTACGGGGTGGGAGGGAGCGTTTACTTGGACAGAGAGGGAAAATACCTCTTTAAAATAATCTGTATTTATGACTCCAGTTCCTGGGAAACCCGATTCATACGGTGTCCTTACAAGCTCCCAATGTGTTTTTATTAAATATTTGACTGTTTCACATGTTATTATGGTTGATTGTTTGAGACCTGAGTGATTAAGGAGCTTGTCTGTGAGGCGCTGGGATCTCAGTCTCTCTTCTGCCTCTTTCCTTTTCTCCCGTAGGCAGCGGGGTTGGAAAGGCGCCCGCACGTTGTATGTCTGCAGCAACCGTTATTAACATCATTAGTAGATGTGTAATGGTTGCACAATCAGTCACAGAACTTATCCCTGTCTCGGTGTCTCCATATGTAACAGGGGAGAAGAGAATCACCGGAAGGGCGGAGAGAGTGTGTTTTGTTAATTTAACCCCAGCCTTTTCATTAAAAGTACAGTTCATTAAATGACACATGAAAGGAGAGACTTGTGTCGCTTAAATTCGGGTTCTACATACATACAGAAAGCTCAGAAGTTGCCCTTCCATTCTGACAAGTGAACTATGGGGCAGCCTGGCGGAGTTACTCACTCCTCTAGCATTGCTAAGAGAGGACAACGGGGGGAAAAATTGACAGCCCTGACCCCCCAGTACTGAAGAGACAGGAAGGGGGTCATAGCAACAGCCTCAGGTAGAAACCTTTGAAGGGACCACTGGCTGGATGGAAAACCTGAAGTGTGACTGAGAGTTCAAAATGCTCGGAGGACCCAGGCCTTGATGGGGGTGGAGTGGCACACAGTACTGTGATACTCACCTGCAGGAACGTGGCCAGTTTCTCACAACAGGTTCTTTTTTTTTCCCCCTTTTTTTTAAATTTATTTTTTATTAGTGAATCACCATGAGTTACAGTTACAAACTTGTGAACTTTCATGTTTGCATTTTGTTTATATCCCTCCACCAGTGCCCAGTCCCCTCCACCAATGTTCCCAGTATCCCTCCCACCCACCCTCCCACTTCATCCCCCCTCCCGCCGTTCCCCCCCTCCCCGTCCCACCCCACCTCTGTGGCAGGGTATTCCCCCTTGTTCTCTCTCTCCTTTTGGGTGTTGTGGTTTGCAACACAGGCACTAAAAAATATGGAACGCTTCGTGAATTTGCGTGTCATCCTTGCGCAGGGGCCATGCTAATCTTCTCTGTATCGTTCCAATTTTAGTATATGTGCTGCCGAAGCGAGCACTCACAGAAAATTATTTTTTAAAAAAATTATTTTTCAAATTTTTATTGAAACACCATGAGATGCAGTTACAAAGCTCTCATGTTTGAGTTTCAGTCATACAATGATGGACCCCCCATCCCTCCAACCAGTGCACATTCCCCACCACCAATGTCCCCAGTCCCAACCCTCCCCCCTAACCCCCGCCTCCATGGCAGACAGTTTCCCCCATACTCTCTCTCTACTTTGGGGCATTATGGTTTGCAGCACAGATACTGAGAGGCCGTCACGATTGGTCCTTTCTCTCCTTCCAGCACACATCTCCCACCCTGAGCGATCCCTCCAAATCCCTCCAACCATCACTGACTGAGTGATCCCTTCTCTATTCCCTCTCATAGCAGCAGATTCTGACCAGAGGGAAACCTCATTCTGCAGTCAATGCTGGAGCATTTTATTCTCCTTAGCAAGGCCTCCGGGGGAGATCGGTAAACCAGAGCCTGTGCAGCTGTGGGCCGTGTCGGAGCTAACTGGGCTGGGGCGAGAACTGCCCGTTTCTAGCCAGTGCTAAGTATTCTGTCTCGCATAAGGGGATGTGGGAAAAATCCTGGCAAATATGTATAAAGTTCACAGTTCGGAGGCACAGGCTTAGGAAACGATGGAGGACTTCTATATTTATAGAACTGTCAAACGCTTTCCTCCCCGCCACTCCGCAGCTCCTCCCCGTCACAGTCCTAAGGCCATTGATAGCTGTCCCCTTCAACCCAGAACGTCATGTCTGGACCTAATGAAAAAATTATTAAGTCTTCGCAAAAGCTCTAAACACGCCCACAATTTGAAGAGACAGTGTGAGCATCAGAGCCAGACATTGCAGGGGTATCGGGATGATCAGACAAGATTTAAAACGATCGTGATGAATATCCGAAAGGCTCTCATGGAGAAAGCAGACAGCGCGCAGTTAACAGATGGACAGTGTAAGCTGAGACACGGGGCTCCTAGGAAGAGCTGGGAAGAAGGATTGGGGAGACTGATGTAAATAAGTGCCTATCACCAAGTTTTAACAATGATCCCTTCCCTGCGCCCGCCCCTCAGCATCCTTTTTGTTGTGACTGCTGCCTCTTTATCCTTTGATTCCTGAAACTCTTCAGGCCAATTAAAGGCATTAGAATTCTTAGGTCTGAATTCTACAGCATGGAGCTATCGTAGATTATTTGTAGGATGCCTACATTGGTTCTTCGCTGTCTGACCCCCTTCGTACTGTGACTTTGTACCTCCTCCCTTTTGGAGGTAGATCTATTTCTGGTCTTGTGGTTGACCTTGATTGATTAATGTGGCAGAAGCAATCTTCTGGGTTCTCATATCCAAGTCTTATAATTGAGAGATAAAAGATGAGCCCAGGACCCTGGTGCCCTTCTCCTCTCCTTTGTCCCCCACCACCCACCGGACACATACACACACACACACACACACACACACACACACACACACACACACGACTGCGGGCCTGAGTAGCACTGTGTCACTGGGCAGCGCACTAACCCCTGAGGTCTGCAGTGGCCTGCCCCACCCCCAGCTCTACAGGGGCTGGCATTTGTTTACAGAAAGAAGAGAGCCCAGCCCAGCTGCTAACCTTACAGAGCAGAAGTAAATCACACCACCAGATTCTGATCGTTTATTATATAATAATAAATGCCTATTAAAGTACTGTGTTTTGGGCCGGAGCGATAGCACAGCGGGTAGGGTGTTTGCCTTGCATGTGGCTGACCTGGGTTTGATTCCCAGCATCCCATATGTCTCCCAAGCATCGCCAGGAGTAATTCCTGAGTGCAGAGCCAGGAGTAACCCCTGAGCATCGCTGAGTGTGACCTTCCTTCCTTCCTTCCTTCCTTCCTTCCTTCCTTCCTTCCTTCCTTCCTTCCTTCCTTCCTTCCTTCCTTCCTTCCTTCCTCCCTCCCTCCCTCCCTTCCTTCTTCCTTCCCTCCCTCCCTCCCTCCCTCCCTCCCTCCCTCCCTCCCTCCCTCCCTCCCTCCCTCTCTTCCTCCTCCTTCCCTTCCTTCCTCTCTCTTTCTCTCTTTCTTTGTCTTTCATTCTCTTTTATTTTTTTCTTGCAAAATAGAACATGGGTTTGTTTTGGACTATTCTTTAAAATTTTATTTATTTATTTTTTAAAATTTTATTGAATCACCGTGAGATAGTTACAAGCTTTCATGTCTGGGTTACAATCACACAGTGATCAAACACCCATCCCTCCACCAGTGCACATTCCCCACCACCAATATCCCCGGTTTACCCCCCCTTCCCACCCTCCCCCTGTCTTTATGGCAGACAATATTCTCCATACTCTCTCTCTACATTTGGGCATTATGGCTTGCAACACAGACACTGAGAGGTCATCATGTTTGGTCCATTACCTACTTTCAGCATGCATCTCCCATCCCAACTGGTTCCTCCAGCCATCATTTTCTTAGTGATCCCTTCTCTATTCCATCTGCCCTCTCCCTTCCACTCGTGAAGCAGGCTTCCAGCTATGGGGCAATCCTCCTGGCCCTTGTATCTATATACTGTGCTTCGGACTATTTTCAAAATCATTTCTTTCCATTGCCATTGTGATTGCAGCTACTAGTCGGTGACAAGGACTTGTTGGTCTGGGTTTCTGGAAATTTCAGATTGGAGTTTAAAAGCTTCTTGACTATTGCCTGATTGAACAGGATTTGTTACCAATTGTATTGTTGTATTGTACAATCCAATATTGCTTGTATTGTTGAAAATACGATCCCTTATCTGTCTGCTGTCACTTCAGACCTCACATGCATCAGCCCTGCTAGAATTCTGGGGCAAGTCGGCAGCTGTGAGGTCTAACCTCAGCAACCACACGGTACCAGCATATCGGCGCTGTCCGATGTGCTGGATGCTTCCACATGGCTCACTGTGCCTTTCTCAAAGATTGTAGCACTGTAGCACTGTGGTCCCATTGTTCATCGATTTGCTCCAGTGGGCACCAGTAACGTGTCCATTGTGAGACTTGTTGTTACTGTTTTTGGCATATCGAATATGCTACGGGGAGCTTGCCGTGCAGGCGGGATACTCTTGGTAGCTTGCTGGGCTCTCTGATAGGGACAGAGAAATCGAACCCGGGTCGGCCGAGTCCAAGGCAAAAGCCCTACCTGTTGTGCTATCGCTCCGGCCCTTCTCAAAGATTATAGATGATAACTTATTGGGCCGGGGCAGAATTATACATATTTATCTCAGTTCCAATTTTATCTGTGCCTGATGGCACATAGTAGATTCTGCATTATTTTTTTTTTTTGATGGAGATACTTAGCTCTTTAGGGTCACTGCCAGAGTCTAGTATTCTTGGGAATAGGTGCTGACCAAAGAAGTATCCTGTTTCCCAGTGCTGAAGATTAGAGGGTGCTGGTCCCAAACTCAGATGAACTGAGAAATTGGAATGTCTCTGAGATCAATGTTAATGTAGCTTTCCTAACTATAAAGGAGAAAAAGTAAAGATACTTACTAATAAATATAAAGTAACACTACACATCATTTATCATTTTTATTTCCCTCACTTTGATTTTTAAAATTATTTTATTAGTGAATCACCATGAGACAAAGTTACAGACTTACAGGTTTTCATGCTTACGTTTCAGTCATACAATGATCGAGTGCCCATCCCTCCATCAGTGCCCATTTTCCACCACCAATGGTCCCAGCATCCCTTCCACCACCCCCACCTTGTCCCCTTCACCCCATCCTGCCTCTGTGGCAGGGCATTCCCATTTGCTCACTCTCTCTTTTTGGGTGTTGTGGTTTGCTACAGAGGTATTAAGTAGGCATCATGTTCAGTCTATAGTCTATTTTCACCCTGTATCTCCCAGCCCTAGTGGGCCTGCCTAGCACCCTTTGCTTGGTGATCCCTTCTCAATCAGAGCTACTTCTTCACCTAGCGTGTGAGGTCAGCTTCCAAGCTGTAGAGTACTCCTCTTGATACTTATCCCTATTATTCTTGGGTGTTAGTCTCCCATTCTGTTACTTTATATTCCACAGATGAGTGAAATCTTTCTATGTCTGTCCCTCTCTTTCTGACTCATTTCACTTAACATGATACTTTCCATGTTGATCCACCTATATGCAAATTTCATGACTTCATCTTTTCTAACAGCTGCATAGTATTCCATTGTGTAGATGTACCAGAGTTTCTCTAACCAGTCATCTGTTCTCGGGGACTCGGGTTTTTTCCAAATTCTGGCTATTGTGAACAGTGCTGCAATGAACATATAGGTGCAGATGTCACTTTTACTATACTTTTTTGCCTCTCTGGGATACTACGCTTGAGAAGCGTCCATATTGTTTTCCAAAAGGGCTGAACCAGTCGGCATTCCCACCAGCAGTGAAGGAGAGTCCCTTTCTCCCCACATCCGCGCCAACACCGGTCACTTTTGTTCTTTTGGATGCCCTCACTTTGATTTATTCCTTTTTTCCGGTTTTATGTTTTTAAATTTTAAAATAAAAAGTTTTAAAATTTTGCTTTTGGGTCATACCTAGCTGTTCTCAGGGCTAACTCCTGGCCCTGCTCCTCGGGGGTCACTCCTGATGGGTTTGGGGGGCCACCTGGGGTGCTCAGGGCTAAACTCAGGTAGGCTGTGTGCAAGACAAGCGCCCTGCCCTCTGTACTGGCTGGCCTCCTTTCCAGAGAAGTAACTTTGATCTCTACATAAATTTAAGGCTTACTACATGATTGTGTGGTTTAAATATATTGTAAATTCATTACCACAATAGATTAAGTTGACACTCATTACATATATGCATACATGAGTGTAACAGAAAAGAAAAAGAGGAATTTTATCCATGTGATAAAAATTCTTTGAATATACTTTCAACACTTCAGATATTCACTTTTGCAGTATTGTTAGCTACCACAACTACACTGCACATTAGATTCCTAGTACTTTACTATCTTGTAACAGAATTTGTGTCTTTTGCCTACCTTTCTCCATTTTCTCCTACCCCTCACGTGCCATCTCTGATATTTACAGTTAAAATATTTTTGTTTATTGTTTTTTTTTAATGATACTACACTTGATTTTAGCCAAAAGGCCGAGAAGCGATAGCACAGTGGGAGGGGCGTTTGCCTTGCACGCAGACAACCCGGGTTCGATTCCTCCATCCCTCTCGGAGAGCCCGGCAAGCTATCGAGAGTATCCCGCCTGCAGGGCAGAGCCTGGCAAGCTCCTCGTGGTGTATTCAGTATGCCAAAAATAGTAACAACAAGTCTCACAATGGAGACGTCACTGGTGCCTGCTAGAGCAAATCGATGAACCGTGCTACAGTGCAGTTTTTTTTTAATGAATAGTTGTAAATGACAATATTCCAAAGGTATTCATGACCAAGTTTCAGGAGTACAGTGTTCCAACAGCAGTTCCCTCAGCGGTGCCCACTTCTACCTTCCCTGCCCCCAGATTCTCTTCCACCCACCAGCCTACATCTGTGGCAGGCACTCTCCCCTACACTTCCGTCTTAATGTTCCTTTTCCTGTCGTATCCCTCCTACCCCACCCCAGTGGCAAGCTTCCTACTCACCAGTTCTCATGCCCTTCATTTCTATTGCCTTTGGTCATTTGTTATTCCCCTATGATTTTTTGTTTTAATATTTCATGTATGAGGGGGCTGGAGCGATAGCACGGCGGGTAGGGCGTTTGCCTTGCACGCAGCCGACTCAGGTTCGATTCCCAGCATCCCATATGGTCCCCTGAGTACCGCAGGGGTAATTCCTGAGTACAGAGCCAGGAGTGATTCCTGTGTATCACCAGGTGTGACCCAAAAAAGCAAAAAATATATATGTATGTGTATATGTATATATATATATATATATATCTTCCACGTATGAGGGAGATCATTCTGTGTTTGTTCCTCTCGCTCTCTCTGACTAACCACTCAGCATAGTACTCTCCAGATCCACCTGTGAGTTAGTAAATTGCTCCATCTTTGCTTATGGCTGAGTCGTATTCCATTGTGCATATCATTGTGCATTTCTTTGTCCAGTTTTCTGTCTTGGGCACTGGGGTTGTTTCAGATTTTGGCTCATCTGAATCGTGCTGCAGCGAACATGGTGTGGAGATGTGCTTTCTGCATTGTGCTTTTGGACTCTTGGGGTATGTTTCCAGCAGTGGAATTTCTGTGTTGTATGGAAGATCATTCCTAATTTTTGTTTTTTTTTTAAATAAAAAAATTAAATTTAATTAAAAAACAGATTTACAAGGTTATTGATAGTTGAGTTTTAGGCATATACTATTTCAACACTAATCCCACCATCAGTGTCAACTTCCTTCCACCAATTTCTAGCTTTTTCTGAGAAATGTGTATATTGCCTTCCAAAAAGCTGGACCAAGGGGCTGGAATTATAGTACAGTGGGTAGGACATTTGCCTTGCACGTAGCCAACCTGAGTTTGAGCCTCAGAACCCATATGGTCCCCTGGGCCTGCAAGGAGTGACCCCTGAGTGTAGAGCCAGGAGTAAGCCCTGAGCATGGGTGAGTGTGGCCCAATAACCAAAAAAAAAAAAAAAAATGTGTATGTTGCAGGGGCGGGGGCTGGCGGGGAAGCAGGACCAGTTTATATTCCCACCAGCAGTATTCAGTTGTGGTTTTTTTTTTTTTTAATAGGTTTTTTTTAGGTACTGTGGTTTACAGTACTTTCAATGGTAGCGTCTCATGCGTCTAACCAGTGTCTACTTCCCTTCATCATTGTCCCACACTTCCTCTATGAGTTCTTATTTTAAGATTTTTACATAAGAGCTTGGACTGAAGCGATAGCACAGCGGGTAGGGCATTTGCCTCTCACACAGCCAACCCGGGTTTCTCCGAGAGGGATTCTTCTGTCCCTCTCGGAGAGCCTGGCAAGCTACCAAGAGTATCCCACCCGCACGGCAGAGCCTGGCCAGCTCCCCGTGGCGTATTCCATATGTCAAAAACAGTAACAAGTCTCACCATGGAGACATTACTGGTGCCTGCTCGAGCCAATCGATGAGCAGCGGGATGACCACAGGGCTACATAAGAGGTTTAGTAAGATGTCTTTCACTTAGCATATTACTTTCAAATTTAATCACGAGCGGTAGGTCTTCCTCTTTCTGCATGGGTGTGCAGGGCCTCCAGGCCGTGCTCAAAGAACCCAGGGGCCACCGCTGCTGAGTCAGACCAGTCTCAGGTCAGTCTCTGGCTAGTGGCTCAATGCTCAGGCCTGAGGGCATGTCGCTGCCGGTCCCCGCAGTGCAGTGCACAGAGACTACTAAGTTTCTGTTTCTTTCTTTTGCTCTTTCTGCTTTTTGGGCCACACCCAGCGATGCTCAGGGGCTACTTCTGGAATTACTCCTGGCGGTGCTCGGGAGACCCTATGGAGTGCTGGGGATTGAACCCAGTTCGGCTGAGCGCAAGGCAAACACCCTGCCCGTGATACTATCTCTCTGGCCCCCAAGCTTCTTTTTAAATAGTGGAATAATATGTGTCTCGCCTGGCCTTAACCCATTCATCTGTCATTTGCGTGTCTTAGCTACTGTAAGTACTGCTGCAGAGAATGAGGAGTGTTCATCTGTGGAATATAGAACAACAGAGTAGGAGACTGATACCCAAGAATAGTAGTATATAACACCAGGAGGTTGGCTCCATAGCTTGGAAGCTGGCCTCACATGCTGGGGGAAAGTCATCCCAGGTAGAGAGGGGAACACCAAGTAAAATGTGATTGGAGATCCCGTGTGGGAAGGGAGATGCGTGCTGAAAGCAGACTAGAGACTGAACAGGATGACCACTCAATACCCCTATTGCAAACCACAACACCCCAAAGGAAAGAGAGATATCAAATTGGAATGCCCCGCCGCAGAGGCGGGGCGGGGTGGGGTGGCGGGGTGGGACTGGGGGTGGGTGGGAGGGATACTGGGTTCATGGGTGGTGGAGAATGGACACTGGTGGAGGGATGGGCTACCGAACATTGTATGAGGGAAAAACAAGCACGAAGATGTGTGAATCTGTAACTGTACCCTCACTGTGACTCACTAATTAAAAAATAAGTTAATTAAAAAAAAAAGAAAGTGAGGAGTGCAGGTACCTTTTAGTTGCTTTGTTCTTTGTAATAGCCCTTGCCACATTGCATAAAGGCAAACGTCTGCAGACTTATTGTTGCCTTCCTCCATTTAAATTTAAGGTCAGTTGGAACATGGGCTTTACCGTATCTCCAGGAACAGGGGTTGGTACCTAACAGGCGCTCAGTAATTACTTTTGAATTTTAATTACTTTGGAGTTAACGGATGAACCATTAAATTAACTAACATTAACGAACTGGACTCTCCCAAAGTTCTTCTGATATTGGTATGAATGAATTTCCCCCGGGGGAGGGCCTTTTAAAAAATGCAACTCTTTGGTCTATTTCTTTCCAAACTGTCTTCATTATGATGAAAATTAAACTCCCGGAATCAGGTGTTTTAGCTCTTCCTGTGATGTAGAGCGATTCATCGCCTGAGGGTTTTGGGGAAAAAAAAGAGAGTTTTGAGGTGCAGAGAGGAGGTTCAGTGGGTTAGGCGCTTGCACTGTTGCACCTCGTATGATCCACGGAGCCCACCAGGAGTGATTCCGGAGCATAGAGCCCGGGCTAAACCCGAGCAGTGCTGAGTGTGGTCCCTTAAACAAAAACCGAACCAAACAAACAAAAAAAAACCAAGAGTTTTTGAAAAAGCTGCCTTAGTGACAGATCCTCTCCAGAGAGGACATTCTGAGAAAAGCCTTAGGGAGTGTCCGGGATGGTAAGCAGGTTAGGTGCTTGCCTTGACGTGGAAGACCTGGGTTTGATCCTGGCACCATATATGGTCCCCTGAGCACTGCCAGGAGTGCTCCCTGAGCACAGAGCCAGGAGTAAGCCCTGAGCACAGACAGGTGTCACTGTCACTGTCACTGTCATCCCGTTGCTCATCGATTTGTTCGAGCGGGCACCAGTAACGTCTCTCATTGAGAGACTTATTGTTACTGTTTTTGGCATATCCAATACGCCATGGGTAGCTTACCGGGCTCTGCCGAGAGGGCTCGATACTCTCGGTAGCTTGCTGGGCTCTCCGAGAGGGGCGGAGGAATCGAACTTGGGTTGGCCGCGTGGAAGGCGAAAGCCCAACCGCTGTGCTATCGCTCCAGCCCTACAGCCAGGTGTGACCACAAAAAAAAAAAAAAAAAAAAAAAAGGGAGAGAGCAGAGAATTAGGGAGCCATCCTAATGGCATTTTAGGACAAATAATAATATTTTAAATAACAGAATCATTTTACAGTTTATTTTTATATCTAAAAAATTAGATAATTTAGTATCATTTATAACACTTCTCGTGTGTTGTCTCCCCCACCTCCATTTTTCACTATTCCCCTGTTTAGATTTTTCTGGGATACTGCTGGAGCAATAGCACAGCGGGGAGGGCATTTGCCTTGCACACGGCCCACTTGGGTTCGATTCCTCCATCCCTCTCAGAGAGCCCGGCAAGCTACCGAGAGTATCGCGCCCGCACGGCAGAGCCTGGCAAGCTCCCCGTGGCGTATTCCATATGCCAAAAACAGTCACAAACAAGTCTCACAAGGGAGATGTCACTGGTACCCGCTCAGGCAAATCGATGAATAATGGGCCGACAGTGCTACTGAAGAGGAGGGCAAGTTAAGAGTCAAGAACTGAAGGGCAGGTTAAGGGTTAACCGCTGAAGTTGCCCTTTGTAACTACTTGACTGCTTTGAAAGATGTCTTCAGGACCTTCCGCTGGGCAGGACTCTGTCACCAAATGGGCCAACAAACTGCCCCGAGGAACTGTAAACAAACATTTGCTGGAATGGTCAACAAATGTTGAAATTAGCATATTAAGTGAAATAGGTGTGGTTTTCCCTTTTGTATGGTTTTCCTATGGTTTCCTATGGTTTTCCTATTGATCCAATACCTGTGATTTTCTTTGATATGTATGATTCTCCTTTGATTCAATACGTGTAATTTTCCCCCAATATATCCCCTTTGATATATAGATGTGATTCCCTTTGATATGTGAGATTTTCATTTGTCAACAAATGTTTAGATATGCAAATTAAGTGACCTATGTGATTCCCTTTGATATGTGAGATTTTCATTTCTCCCCCAAAAGGGTATAAATACAGCCTGCTTTTTGGAGGTCGGGGCCTTCAGTTATGCCACGCTATTGAGGCACAATTGAAGGTCCCAATATAGCTATATTGGCTTAAATAAACCCCATGCATTTGCAGAAAGAGTTGTCTTGGTTTTGTTCTTTTGTCTCTCCGAGCCTCCCCCGGGGCAGAGATCTGCTGACCCTAACACTACAGTGCTACTTAAGATGCCGAATTTTCCTCTCTTCACTAGACATTTCTTTCAAACTGAGAAAAATTGGTAGCAGCATTGAGATTATAATTTTTTTTTTAATTGTCAGACTTTTTTTTTTTCCCCCCTTGACACTGGAGTCTTTAATTGAAAGCGTGCTGGCTCCACATCTCTATTTTAGTGAAACCCTAGCTATAACTCTCCTGGGAGCTGTGATTAGGGAGCTGTGTAGGGGCACGAAGATATAATACTGGAACGGTCATAATAGGCATGGTCTCTTGACTTCCCGGAGAACCACTGCTGGCGTGTCCACTCTGCGGAAGGAAGAAGTTGGACACTTCCTTTGGTAGTCACCTTCTAGCCCCTGGGACTCAAAGGGGCTGACTGCCCAAGAAGCTTCTGCATAGCACGCCCCCCCGCCCCACCCCCGCTGTTAAAGATCAGACCTGGCTGGCATCACTCTCTTCCCAGCCCTTCCTTCCCCGAGCCAATTGGGAAGCCAGGGGGTTTGCTGTAGCCGCGGTGCTGTGGTGAACTTGCTACGGGTGAGGGAAGGATCGGGAGACAGACACTGAGCCTCAGAGTGTGCCGAGCCACAGCGCTTGGAAGTCTGCCTCTAGATTCTTGTTATGTGGGAGAAAAGAAAGCCTTATTATTATTACTATTATTTTTTAGAAAAAGCTACTGTTAACTCAGTTCTGCCTCGTAGCCAAGCATACCCCCAGTAGACTTGGTGTCTGAAAAGCTCAGCCATTGTTATCTCTTGCCTTTAAGGGGAAAAAAAGTCTGTCTTGCTTTGCAAAAAATTATCATTTGAGTTCTCTTCATGAAATTAAAAAAGTTAAAATGAAAGCTGATTTTTTTTTCTTTTTGGGTCACACCCAGAGATGCACAGGGATTCCTCCTGGCTCTGCACTCAGGAATTACCCCTGGCGGTTTTTCGGGGGACCCTATGGGATGCTGGCAATCGAACCTGGGTCGGCCGCGTGTAAGGCAAACGCCCTACCCGCTGTGCTATCACTCCAGGCCCTGAAAACTGATTTGAATTAGTTCATCCAGTTAAATTTGTTCTTTCTGTGCACAGACGTTATTATTTTTTTAAAAAGGTATTTTATTTACTCGTTTACTTTTTTGGATTTTGGACCACACTTGGAGGTGCCCAGTGGTTCCTCCTGGCTCTGCACTAAAGGCTCATTCCTAGGGGGACCTTATGGGCTGCTGGGGATCGAACCTGGGTCAGCTGTGCAAGGCAAGTGCCCTCCCCACTGTGCCATTGCTCCAGCCCCTGCACAGACATTATTTAGGAAGAGGAGATGCCACGAGATCATGTGACTTCAGGTTATGTTCTATAGCAGAACTCTGCACCGTGACATCTTCAGTTGTTATTTTCTTTGCAAACCATACACTACAAGGAATACGAAGTATGGGAGGAAGACTTTGGATTTGTCTGTAGACTGACGAGAAATATGCTGGCTCTTTACCCCGAGCCTGAGAACAGCTGGCTGATGAATTCACAGAAGACGTGAGTGGAAGAAGGCTTGCTTGGGTGTGTGGGTAGTTAGTTGTTCTTTATCACAAGCATTTAGGGAGACATTTTGTTGGATGATTTTTGTCACTGCTAGAGGCTGAGGTGTGCAAGCCTGTGGCACCCTGCACTGCAACGGACTCAGTATTTTTGTCACCAAGCCTAGTCCAGCCTCTGCCAGAGCATCTCTTCTGGGGTTTCTGTATCACTCACAGCTAATGGGTCTGGACTTGCTACTTACCTCTCCAAAGTGGATTCCAGGAGGGTAATGTCATTTCAGAATGAAGTTTGTAAAGGAAGAAGGTGGATGCAGAGGGAGTAATACAGAACGCCGTCCCCAAGATGCTTCTTCCAGTAACTGCACTTAAAAATGTGTACCAAGATTCCAACCCCTCTCCCCCTTATGGAAAAACTATAAAATGCCAAAAAAAATGTCAGTAGTGCTAAATTCTAAACACTTCGGAGTAGGATTTCAGTTTGTTTATTTATTTCTGTGTATATTTTATTTTCTTTTTGGCCACGCCAGACTGTACTCGGGGCTTACTCCTGGCTCTGCACTAAGTCCCTGTACTCTCACTCCTGAGAGTACTCAGGGAACCAGGTGGGGTCCCAGAGATGAAAACTGGCTCAGTGTCCTACCCGCTATCACGTCAGCCCCAGGATCTCCATTTAAAAGGGACCTTCGGTGAAATGTTTCCTGAACCCTGAGGCAACCCGAAAGCCACGCTGATGTGTCACTACATTTCAGCTTTCTCTAGGTTTGTGTCACCGTCTTAGTGTTATTTCATTCATTTTGTTCTTTGTTCATGGTCGTGTTCCCTTCCTGGCAGGTGAGAGTGTGGGCAGTAAGGCCCTCTCTGCCTAACAACGGGTATCTTCAGGGAAGGTTCATCTCGGGGCTAGAGTTCTAGAAATATCAAACAAAACAAAGGACTTCTGTGATGCTTTTTCTACAGTTTTAGCTTCACAGTCATGTCAGTAAATTGTGTTTTAAAAATAAGGTGGATCACACTGGACAAGATCTGAGGTTAAAAGTAGGTAAAGGGATATTCTTGATAGCCTTTCAGTATCATTATTGCAAACCTCAGTGCCCAAAGTGGGGAGAAGAGAGAGAGAGAGAGAGAGAGAGAGAGAGAGAGAGAGAGAGAGAGAGAGGGTTAAAAGCAGGTAAGGGGTATTCTTTTTTTTTTTCTTTTTGGGTCACACCCAGCGATGCTCAGGGGTTACTCCTGGTTCTGCACTCAGGAATTACTCCTGGCAGTGCTTGGGGGACCATATGGGATGCCGGGGATCGAACCCGGGTCGGCCGCGTGCAAGGCAAACGCCCTACCCGCTGAATATCCCTCCGGCCCCGGTAAGGGATATTCTTGATAACATTTAAGTATCAATATTTAAGTATCAATATTGCAAACCTCAATGCCCAAAGGGTGGGGGGGGGGGAGAGAGAGAGAGAGAGAGAGAGAGAGAGAGAGAGAGAGAGAGAGAGAGAGAGAGAGAAAGCACCTGCCATAGGGGCAGGTAGGGGGTTAGGGGGTGGGGGTTGATACACCTGGGGACACTAGTGCTGGGAAATGTACTCTGGTGGAGGGATGGGTGTTGGAACACTGTATGACTGAAACCCAATCATGAACAGCTTTGTAATGGTCTATCTCACAGTGACTCAAAAACAAAAAGGGTGGGGGGGAATGAGCTGGAGAGATAGTACAGTGAGTAGGATGCTTGCCTTGCAAGTGACTGGTCTGGGTTTTATTCCCAGCATCCTGTATGGTCCCCTGAGCACCACCAAGAGTGATTCTTGAGTGCAGAGCCAGGAGTGATCCCTGAGCATTGCTGGGTGTGGCCCAAACAACCAACCAACCAAGGGAATAAGAAAAGAAGATGGTTTTTCTTTCTGCTTTTGCTGATGTTTTTGATTGGTGTGTTAGCCAAACACTTGTGCACCATGGTCCAGAGAGTTTCAATATAAAATATTGATTTGTGTGTGTGTGTGTGCTTGTATTCATACAGGTGAGTTTGCACGGCTTCCCCCCCTCCCATCAGACAGTCTGAGTTACTGAAGAAAATATCACTGTATCACTGTCCTACTGTTGTTCATCGATTGGCTCGAGCGGGCACCAGTAACGTCTCCATTGTGAGACTTGTTACTGTTTTTGGCATATCGAATACCCCACGGGGAGCTTGCTGGGCTCTGCCGTGCGGGCAGGGATACTCTCGGTAGCTGCAGGGCTCTCTGAGAGGGACAGAGGAATACGAAATCGGGTCAGCTGCATGCAAGGCAAACGCTCTCCCCACTATGCTATTGCTCCAGCCCAAATCAAATTACTGTATCACTGTCATCCTGTTGCTCATTGATTTGTTCGAGCGGGCACCAGTAACGTCTCTCATTGACAGACTTACTGTTACTGTTTTTGGCATATCCAATACACACGGGTAGCTTGCCAGGCTCTGCCGTGCGGGCTCGGTACTCTCGGTAGCTTGCTGGGCTCTCTGAGAGGGGCGGAGGAGTCAAACGCGGGTCAGCCGCGTGAAAGGCGAACGCCCTACCGCTGTGCTATCACTCCAGCCCCCCAAATCAAATGCTGCAGACAAATCTAAAACAGCCGCCACACAGAGAGGTCAATAAAATAAAGTTCAAGATAGTAACAAACTGAGGGGCTGGAGAGATAGCACAGCGGGTAGGGCGTTTGCCTTGCACGCGGCCGACCCGGGTTCAAATCCCAGCATCCCATATGGTCCCCTGAGCGCGGCCAGGGGTAATTCCTGAGTGCAGAGCCAGGAGTAACCCCTGTGCATCGCCAAAAAGCAAAAAAAAAAAAAAAAAAAGATAGTAACAAACTGAGATTTAACACGAAATGTCCAGTGACTGGTAAGAATGTTTGAGAACTTAAAAAACAAAAAAAAAGTCCATAGGTTGAAGGCAAGTGATTCCCGCAAGAAAATAAAAAGTTGTCTGCAATGCCATGACACAACCTAATCTTACACCCCCAAACTGAGCCCAAGTATTAAAACCCTCCTGGAGGCCCAGGGGAAAGGCCCTTGACCGAGCCCAGGGGTGCATTTTCACCTATGACCTCGGGTCCGGGAGCATTGCACCCTAAGTGCCCAACAGCACCGTCAGCAAGCGGGTGCCGAGCTGGCGTCCGCTGGTCCCCTCTGAGGGGAAGGCTTGTTCTCGGGCACTCTGGCCCCGAGGCCCCCGACAGTGTCCCCCAGCAGCCTGCCGGCGAGGGAGGCGGCCCACAGCCTGGAAATATATATAAGAAGAAAAAATATGCATTTTAAATTCGATCAGAATTATACAGTTATTTTGGACATCTCCCCATAAATTATATAGCTGTTTTTACAGTATTTGATTATGGATCCGGTGTTCCAGGCATGCACATGCTTTATCGTGATCCAGAAACAGCATAGCAAAGTTGTTCAGCGGGTAGTCTCACTTAGGAAACCCCCAGGGAATCTGATGAAGAGGAACCCTCCGCATCCGCATCCGCAACCACTGCAGAGTGGAAGACAGAGCCCGGCACTGTGGCGGAGAGAAGAATGGCGGAGGAGCCCGAAACACCTCTCTTACCCGGGGGATGGGAAGTTGTGTGGGATGTCGCGTAGCTGGTGCATTCTTCCAGCTCCAAGGAGCAGCTAAGCTGCCAACAAACTAAATTTTCAGAGTAAGATAAACCGTAATTACAGATGTCAAGATTAGAGTTTGCTTTTTCTGCACATTCCACAGGCTCGCTAAGCAACTTGATCTCTGAATTCCCGAGGTATTAAAAATCTACAGAGAAGAGATTGTTATCTTAATGTTGTAACAGTCCTCACCTTGAGCGCTGCCAAGTAAAAAAGTCTAGCTTAATGAGACAAACTACAAGGAACATTTCTGGGTATTTTTTTTTTTTAAAAGGGGACTGACATTTAAGACATAATTTAAGCTGGTAATTGTGACTGTAAATTCTTCTAAAGTTCCGTAAGTACACAAGATACCTTGCCTGAGCCTATAGGAGCAACTGTGGAATCACCAAAATTGGATTTTGATTTTTTAGAAAGCACATAATTTCCTTATATTACTTGCAAGAAAGTCTCTGTCATTTAAAAAGTGCCTGTCATTTTTTTTTTTAAAACAGAGAAACGCTTCCCAGAAGAGGAATCTGGCTGCTGGCAAATTCTGAGTCATCTCCTCTCTTCTTGCCCACTCCATTAATAATGATCAGAGAGTATCCCTAGGAGTAGAATTCAGATGAATCACTGACGTTCAAGAAATGGAAGAAGTTACTAATGCCCAATATCTCTTAAAAATGTGGTTGCAGATCTAGATAGACTCTCATTTCCCAGAAACACAAGAAATGGAATATCCTTGGGTCGGAGAGATAGTACAGTGGGTAGGGCGTTTGCCTTGCATGCAGTCAACCCGGGTTTCATCCCCGGCATCCCATATGGTTCCCTGAGCACTGCCAGGAGGAATTCCTGAATGCAGAGCCAGGGGTTAACCCTGAACATTACTGGGGTGTGGCCCCCTTCCTTACCGCCCCCCCCACCAACATAATACTCTTTCTTGTTTGTTTAGCACTGGCTCTCATCTCAGCCTCAAACTCCTATTCTGTTGAGAGGCATGAAAAAATAAGGCATAAAAAATAACCTACTGGGTAAAGTTAGTCTGTTCAGGTTAGAACTCAGTAGGGTGAGAGATTCTTTCTCCCCATCCTTCGGCAGATTGCAGCAGGTCACGAGGGATGTGAGTCCATGACTGGCAGCTTACATCTCTCTTCCCCCAAGTACCGGAAGAGACGGGCCCTAGGGCTCCGCTTCCCCTGCAGTGACGTCCGTGGATGCCTCCAGCCCAGTAGCCTGCAACACTCCGTGCGTCTTGGCTGCAGTGAACACTCTATCCTCCGTACTCCGATTCTCTGTGCATGATCACCGCCTCCCAGGAAACGAGGTGGAAAGGAAGCTAGAAGTTCCCTCTGCTCTTACCTCTGGGCACCACGGCACTTCCTTTATTGTGATAAACACCTGGCTGTCTGCCAACAGCCCCATATGAACATCCCTGTTGTGATCTCCTTTCTGATTTTTGTCTCTTTTTCGGGGGATGCTCAGGGGTTACTCCTGTACCCACACTCAGAAGTTACTCCTGGTGGTGCACAGGGGGACCATAAATGATGTCGGGGATTGATCCCAGAATAGCTGTGTGAAAAGCACAGTGCCCTACCTGTTATACCATCTCTCTGGTGCCTTGTCTCTTTCTCTAAATTCAGAGGGGTTCTGATTTTGAAAAACTCAACCTGTACAAAAGTTGTAAGACTAATGTAATGAATATCCATCTACCAGTGATTAGTTTTTACCTCATTTGCTTTTGCTCACTTTTCCTGTACACACATACACACAGACACACAGACACACACCCCTTTATACTTTCTCCCCTATGGTGTAATTTCTTACATTACGACATTTAACCTTAACCTAAATTCTTCATCATAAATGGGAAGAATGCCAAGAAAAGACTTTCCTTTGCTACTTGGGAATTTAATATTGATACTCTTTCTTTCTTTCTTTCTTTCTTTCTTTCTTTCTTTCTTTCTTTCTTTCTTTCTTTCTTTCTTTCTTTCTTTCTTTCTTTCTTTCTTTCTTTCTTTCTTTCTTTCTTTCTTTCTTTCTTTCTTTCTTTCTTTCTTTCTTTCTTTCTTTCTTTCTTTCTTTCTTTCTTTCTTTCTTTCTTTCTTTCTTTCTTTCCTTCCTTCCTTCCTTCCTTCCTTTCTTTCTTTCTTTCTTTCTTTCTTTCTTTCTTTCTTTCTTTCTTTCTTTCTTTCTTTCTTTCCTTCCTTTCTTTCTTTCCCTTCCTTCCTTCCTTCCTTCCTTCCTTCCTTCCTTCCTTCCTTCCTTCCTTCCTTCCTTCCTTCCTTCCTTCCTTCCTTCCTTCCTTCCTTCCTTCCTTCCTTCCTTCCTTTCCCTCCCTCCCTCCCTCCCTCCCTCCCTCCCTCCCTCCCTCCCTTCCTTCCTTCCTTCCTTCCTTCCTTCCTTCCTTCCTTCCTTCCTTCCTTCCTTCCTTCCTTCCTTCCTTCCTTCCTTCCTTTCTTCCTTCCTTTCTTTTTTGTGTCACACCCGGTGGTGCACAGGGGTTACTCCTGGCTTTGCACTCAGGAATTATTCCTGGCAGTACTCAGGGGACCATATGGGATGCTGGGACTCGAACCCGGGTTGGCTGTGTGCAAGGCAAACGCCCTACCCGCTACCCGCTGTGCTATTGCTCCAGTCCCCTATTGATACATTTTTTTAAAAAAATAATATTGTCAATATACATCAATATAAAAAATGTCCGGTTGTCCCAGGGACTCCTTTATAGATTATTTTCCCTTTTGAATCTAGGATCCAATCCAGGATCACTAATTATAGTTTCTTATCATGTATTTTCAGTCTCCTTTACATGAAAATATTAGCTCTGCGAATGATTATCTTGCCTAAGAGCAGGAAGAGAAGAGGCAGGAGAGAGAGTGGGAAAAACCCACTTTGTTCTTTAGGACTAGATCTTTGTTTTTTGAAGTTCGAACTCGGAAGGAACAATTTCTTTGGTCACTCCTTGAATAGTTTTGCTTTTAAAGACCTCTTCCTGTGGGCAGTGAGTACTGCCAAAGGAAGACATAGAGATGCAAAACTCGCCAAATTTTCAAATCAGTGTTATTTCATAAGAATAAATGTCCCTGGGGATTTTTTTTATCTTGTTTTGCCTTACATAGTTCAGTCTTTGAAGGGAAATGTTCTTCCCTCTTCTCTCTCTTGTCCTTGGGTTGGCATTTTGGTGATCATTTTGGCCTAAATTCATGTGGATCAGGAGTGAAATCAGTGATAATCCAGACGAGAATATACTGGACCCTCTAGGGGGATCAGTTACTCTCACACAGGCCTTGTGTGTCTGATAGCGCCCGTAGCAGCTTCCAGTTTAACTAGAACAAGAGTTGCCTTTTGATAGTCTTTGAGACTTCAAAATGTTTTGAAGGGTGAGCTCAGTTTATTCATTGAAACTGATAATGTGTGCATCTTAAAGCATGTGCAGATTCTCAACATGACCATCTCAATTCTTTGGAGGAGCCCGTATTGTGAGGCCAACAACTCTATGATAATGAGCTCACTCCTGCTTGTGATATTCTGAGATATTCTGAGCAGTGTTTTATTTGACATCAGGGAGATGTTGTATAAATACTTGTTCAAATAATAGCATAAACAGTTGAGCTCATATTCTGGGATTTGCTCGACTAACTCTTGAAACATGCTTTGGTCCTGCCGGGGTGTTCAGGGTCGGGAGGGGTGGGGGGAAGCCTTCTCTCTGAGAGACAAGGCACAGACTTATCTGAGCCCTGACCTTTGCTGTGCATCTAGATGACCAAGGAATTGCAGCCCGATAGACAAAAAAGTGTCGCAAGAGACAAGCAAACCAAGTAAAAGTGAGCTAAAAAAATAGGGGCTGGTGAGGGAAGCCAAAGGGCTGGGAGTGCATGCTTCATGTCTCGGAGCCCTGAGGCTGATCCGTGACACATTCCTGGCTCCCTGAGACCACCAGGAGCATCTCCCCTTACCGTGGGTGTGACTTAAAAAAGAAAAAAAAACAATTGGTCAGAAGAACAAGACACTGGTTAATAAGCAGATAAGATGGTTCTCAACTAGGCAGGAATTCCAGTTTGTCCACATAGTTTTGGAAGTCCTCACTGCAGAAATTGGGCAAGAAAAATAAATCAGAAGGCTCTATATTAGAAAATAAGTCAAACTACCACTTTTTGCAGAGAGTCTCTTGCCCGCACACCTGGCTGTCTTCCCCGGGACCCCTCGAAGGGGATTGGGTCCAGCTTCCCTCCCTGCCCCGAGCAGAGCTCCCAGTGGCCCAAGACCACCAGAACCTAGCTACAGCCATGCTCGGGGCCCCTCTCCACACATTCGGATGGGCCTCACGCATGAAGGTATCGGCAGAGGAACCCAGGTGTGTGTAATTCCATCAACGGCCAACATCCAGAGACTTAAAAGCAAGCTCCCAGAAGCTTGTGGCTGCTCGATATCTTATAACCTACTTCTCCCTCTGGGAGAAACTGGCAAGCTACTGAGAGTTTCCTGCCCACATGGGACAGCCTCACAAGCTTCCCATGGTGTATTCATATGCCAAAGCCAGTAACAAGCTGAGTCTCATTCCCCTGACCCTGAAAGAGCCTCCAATGCGGCATTGTTGGGAAGGCCGAGTTGAGAGAGACTTCTAAGATCTCAGGGAAAGGATGAATGGAGAGGTTACTGAGCACGCTCGAGAAATCGATGATTAACGGGATTTTGTGATCGTGATCGCTTTTTGCAGATGTTGTGATGATGTACATAGGAGCCTCCCCCCAAAAATTCCACTTTTAGACAATCTTAGAAATAACAAACCAGTCCAGCAAAGTATCAGGCTACAAAACCAGCACACAAACACCTGTTTCATTCCTCTATGCAAATAACGAGCTAGAAGCAAAAGAGATAAAAAAAAAATTAAAAAAAAAAGAACAACTCCACTACCTTATTCAAAATAGTTTTCAAAAGCATCAAGTACCTAGGAATCGACTTAACAAAAGACTTGAGAGACATATACCTGGAAAACTATGTCACATATTCAAGAAAAATCAGAGGACACCAGGAAATGGAAACTGATTTCATGTTCACAACTAGGAATCCATGACTGCGAAAATCAACCCAGATGGAGTGCTGGGGATCAATCCCAGCAGGCGGGCCGTGGGTCCTACTCCACCCTACTCTCACTCCAGCCTGGTGGAAGCTTCTTTAAAACTCACTTGTTAAAACGGAAGCATTTGATAATTTGTTTTCCATTGCTGAGAATGAAGAGACAAGAGGTCGCAGGTCTGACTTTGGGGGGCTGGGGGGGGAAACTCCAAACAATAATAGTGAGTTTTTTGTTGAAATATTGAATGTAATCAAAGTAAAGAGAAAGTAAAGTGAAATTTATCAGCTACACAGGCCGGGGGGGGGGGGTAGGGGAAGTGGGGGCGGGGAACGCATACTTGTGATTCTTGGTGGTGGAATATGTGCACTGGTGAAGGGATGGGTGTTCGAGCATCGTATAACTGAGACTTAAACCTGAAAGCGTTGTAACTTTCCACATTGTGATTCAATAATAATAAAAAAAAAACCTCACTTGTTATCAGCAGGTTTCAGTTCCTTGTGATTATAAGACCAAAGTCTCTATTTTCTCTTCTTTTTGGTTTGTAGGCCACACTTGGTGGTGCTCAGGGCTTACTCTTAGCTCTGCACTCAGGAATTACCCGTGGCAGGGGACCATGTGGGATGCTGAGGATCGAACCTGGCTCAGCTGCATGCAGCCCTACCTGCTGTACTATTGCGATTATAGTACGATTATAGCTCCAGCCCCAAAGCTCCTGTTTTCTTACTTGGTTTCAGCTGGGACAGTTTTCAGCTCCTAGAAGCTTCCCTTAGGTCCTTCCCATAAGTCCTTCTCTACAAGCAGTCCAGGAGATTTTCAGTCCAGTGTGGTCTGACAGAGTCTGTTATGACATAATCACAGGATTGATAGTCCCCACTCTCACTCCCACTGAGGGAACCGCACAGCACAGGTGCCCCGGTGAGCCAGACCCTTGGGGGCCATTCTTAGAATGATGCACTCTGTCCTAAAAGTTAATTGATGAAAAGGCTGTTTGGAGAGCGGCTTCTTTCTCATTGATAACAAGCAGGTCCCTCGACACACGAAAGCAAAGCAAAGCAGATATAATAATTGTATTTTGAAAGGGATGATTTGGCTCTCATGGAGTGAAGAGGCTCCACTGGAAAAGAGTGTTTATAAGTACTAGATATTTTAACAGACGTGTTTCCAGACAAAGTGTTGAAATGAAGGATGTTGTATTAGGTTTTCATGAAATTCAATAGAGAAACTTTACCTCTGTAAATATGATGGAAGGATTATTTAAACCCCGATAGCAGCTGCACTGAGGGGGACATACATACGTAGTGCTGGGGGTCAAATTAGGGTCGGCTGCATGCAAGGTTAGTGCCCTGTCCACACTTCTATATCTCTGGCCCACTTATTTAATTTTTGTTCTACCAATCAGGTGATAATTCTAACTTAACTTTTATAAATAAAAAATAAAAAATAATTTTATTAAAATTTATCTTGCAAAATAAGTACCACCACCTTTATCACCCCAAGATTACCATGAAATTCTGGTTGCCATTTTAAGTTGATTTCCTTTGTGTGGCCTTTAAAAAGAAATCTGGGATTAATTTCTCCAGAGTAATGAATGTTTGCAGTGAAACATGCATTGTGCTCCTGGAAATGATTGAGTTAGGTGTGTGGCATACAAAACCTGTTGCTGTGGTTATCAATCATTTAAAGATCCATGCAGTTAAGAGGACTAAATTATCATTTAAAAATATTTATATGTGGCGAGGGCTGGAGTGATAGCACAGTGGGTAGGGCGTTTGCCTTGCACACAGCCAACCCGGGTTCGATTCCCAGTATCCTATATGGTCCCCCAGTACCGCCAGGAGTAATTCCTGAGTGCAGAGCCAGGAGTAACCCCTGTGCATCGCTGGGTATGACCCGAAAAGCAAAAAAAAAAAAAAGTTATATGTGGGTCTGGAGATATAGTTAAGTAGGAAGGGTACTTGCCTTATATGCAGCTGACCTGGGTTCTAACCGACATCCCATATGAGCCCTCAGGTTCCACCAGGAGTGGTCCCCGAGTGCAGAAACAAGAGTCAGTTCTGAGCATAACCTTATACCTCCCCCAAAACTGAAAAAAAATTTTTTTTAAAAGTTATTAAACTTCAAATGGTAAAAATTAATAGTTTAAAATTATAGTATTACTTTTAAAGTGGAGTCGAGAGAGAAACAAGTCTATACCATATACAGTGTAAGACACCTGTTTTGTGCACTGCTAAGAAGTAGATACCTTTGCTTCTGAGAACATTTTAACTCTAATCTTAGACCAGAACATAAGGACTATGAAAGTCATGACCATGAAGTAAATGCACCAGCCAACTCACTTCCTGGTCCCTAGTCCTGTCTGCACGTCAGACCAGAGATGCCCATGAAGTTAGCCTTCTGTGTCCTTAGGAAAAATGACTCGGTGCTTCTGCCTGAAATCTACCTTTAAATGAGCCCACAGAAGGCACCCCTCGCGTTTCCCCTAAGACTATTGTGCACCCTTCCTAATTTTTCCAGTGCCACCAGGGGCTGTTCCATGTACTCTGGGGAATCCTGTATTAAGATCCTTCATGGAGTCCTACTTCTCTCTTCCCTAGGCACTCAGATTGGTAACACTACAAACATCGTTGTTCAGAATTGGTTTTCACTTTCTTGTTGCTGATTACTTATCCACTTAGTATTTCTTTTATATTTTATTTTTATTTATTTTGTATCACTTGTAGTATCACTTGTAGTCCCATTGATCTTCAATTTGCTCGAGCGGGCGCCAGTAACGTCTCCATTTGTCCCTGTCGCGTGCTAGTGCAGCCCAATGATATCTGCTTGCTCCAGGAACAGGAAGAGCCTCAAATCGTTCATTCACGGATTTGACAAAGAAATCTGACCATCTAGTTGGTGGGCGGCCACGAGGTCTTCTGACGTCCCATGGAATCCAGTCCGTAATAGCTTTAGTCCAGCGGTCGTCTCTGAATCGCATTACATGACCGGCCCATCTGATTTTTGATGCCTTGGCAAACGAGACAGCATCCCTGATTTTTGACCGTTGATGGAGGTCAGAACTCCAGATTCCTTCTCTCACTTGAGTGAGACATGATATTCCTAGCATAGCTCTTTCGATTCCTCTTTGGGATACCCGAATAGCATTCTCATCTTGCTTGCGTAGGGCCCAGGTCTCTGAGGCATACGTTAGTGAAGGAAGAACGGTGGAATCAAAAAGATGTGCCTGGAGTCGGAGGTTCTTCGTTCTCTTAACCACCTCTTTGATGCTCTTGAATGCATTCCACACTGCTCTCTTCCTCAAATTTATTTATTTTATTTTTATAAAATTGTTTACAGTAACGGATTACATTCCTTATTTTGACACCAGTTCCACCACCATCACACCTTCCCACCACCATTATTTTGAATTTCCCACCACCACTCAAACCTGCCCAACAGGTGGATGTCAGATAATTTGTTTGTATTGCCCGCTGTGAATAACATAGGATGACTCCCGGCTACGTGCACTCCTAGAAATCTAAAATCTAAAAGATAATTAGGGTCTGGAGAAATCTCTGCAGCGAGCTGCTCGGTTTCGAGATTCTTTTGTGTGTCTCTGGATCATGACCCTTAAGGAGCTTAAATAGTGGCCAGAGGCAGCTCATGGGCGTGACATCCAGGGTCCCGTGGGGGCGGGGAGATGGGAAGGACCGGCCCATCCCCAATCCCATGAGGCCTGGAGTTCGCTGTCACTAATCGGGAGTACCTGGGCTTTGGATTGGGTTCTGGAAGATGGCAGCCGCCAGGATTCCTAGGGGGCAGGTGGAGGGACAACGCCTGCTCTTGTCCGAGGCACCCGGGTGAAATCGGCCTGGCGCAATGTCCGGAAGCATCTCTGCAGCGAGCTGCTCCATTCCGAGATTCTTTTGTGTGTCTCCACTTAATATTTTTAAGAAGTGCAGTGGTAGGCGCGTATGCTGCTTGCGCCCACGTGGCCGGGCACATGCGGTGCCTGAGCACATGTGTCGCCTGCATCTCCCCTCTTGAGATGTGTACTTTTATACTTTTGTGTCTAAAGCTCGGATATGTGTAGGAGCTCTCTCCACCCTTGGAGAAGCCCGAGTTCTCTCTTGAGCGTGTTACTCTTACTGTTCTCTCTTCCACTTATTCCTTCCTCCTTCCTTCCAAAAACCTCTAAGTAAAATCTGTTTACTTCAAAAAAAAAAGTGTAGTGGGATGGAGCTGGGGAGATGGTAGCAGACTTGTATATATACACAACACATAATATATGCACATATAAACATATATGCATATGCAAATACACATATTTGCATATATACATATTTGTATATGTATATTTGCATATGCATGTATATATAATAGGTCAACTTTCATTTTGGCCTTGCGTGTGGCCAGCTGGCACTAAATATTCTGTACCCCGAGTCCCACCAGGAGTGATCCCTGAGTGCAGAGCCCTGAGTAAGCCCTGAAAACTTCACAGGTGTGGCCCCTAAATAAAAACAAAAATGTTTATAAGGGCTACATGAATCTGTTTGTAAAATAAAATGTTCTTCCCTTTCATTTTTCCTTCCGTTGAATCCAATTCCTTTACTAGAGAAAAATCTTTACTGTTGGATAGTCCAGTCATACTTTCCTGTATGCATTTATACACATGCAGATGCACATTTGCCCTTTTGCAATTAAAAATGCGTAGGGCCAGGGGGTTGGAGTGATAGTACAGTGCGTAGAAGAACACTTGCCTTGCTTGCAGCTGATCTGGGTTTGAACCCCGGCTTTGAACCCTATGGTCCTGAGTCAGCCCGGAGTGATCCCTGAGCACAGTGCCAGGAGTAAGCCCTAAGCACTTGCAGGGATGCCACCCTTCCAAAAATTAAAATAAAAAAGGCCAAATAAGTAAGACCAAAGTTTACATAGT
This sequence comes from Sorex araneus, assembly GCF_027595985.1. Classification (NCBI taxonomy): domain Eukaryota; kingdom Metazoa; phylum Chordata; class Mammalia; order Eulipotyphla; family Soricidae; genus Sorex; species Sorex araneus. The sequence continues at coordinate 251,958,877 of NC_073303.1, forward strand.
ACTATGCATTTTTTTTTTTTTAACGGAGCCTAGTATTTACAAAATCGTCTATGATTACAGCTGCATCTGTATTCTGGCTTTTTTTTTTTCTTTTGGTTGGAGAGAACTTTCTGGTACTTCATAGGGGACCATGTAGAGTCAGGAATTAAACCAGAAGATCCTGTATTCAAAGAATGCGTTCCCTTGTTTTGATCCATCTTCTGATTCCTAGATCTTGTTCTTTTTAAATGCTACATAATTGTGTGATCAAAATTAGAATCATGATAACATACTTGATTTCATTCTTACAGTAGGATACCAAAGAAGGACATTATTATTATCATAAAAATTTTACTTTTGGGGAAACTGAGTCACTAAGCAGCTGAGTAGTTTGCCAAGGTAAACAGTTGAGATTATGAACCCAAGCAGCCAAGCTCTGGAACCTTTGTTCCAACCCCTGAACTCTTCTCTAACTGTAAAGTATTATATTTTAACTCCCCATTTGTGAACATTTGGTTAGCTCCAGTTTTAGATTGCTGTGAATAATATTGCATTGAAGACCTATTTATATGTCATTGTGTGTAAACACAAAATTTCTGTAGAATAAAGCCCTAACTATGTGCTCTCTGGATGGAAATTCAGTCATTTTGAAAGCTTGATTGTTCAGGGAGCTGGGGAGGTAGCTCAGAGATAAGAGTACATATGTCACATGTTTGAGGCCCCATGTTCAATCCCTAGAACTCCCAACTAAGAAAAAGGACTGGAGCCATAGCACAGCGGGTAGGGCATTTGCCTTGCATGCAGCTGACCCAGGTTCTGTTTCTCAAGCTACGGAGAGTATTTCCCCCTTGTCCCCCCCCCCCCACACACACATGGCAGAGCCTGGCAAACTACCCATGGTGTATTCTATATGCCAAAAACAGTAACAACAAGTCTCATCATGGAGACGTTACTGGTTCCCGCTCGAGCAAATCGATGAACAGTGGGATGACAGTGCTACAGTGCCACGGTGATGGTTCAGGTAAGAGGAGTCCCATTGCTTTTCAATAATTTGGTTGCTGACCGCCCCTGTCCAGTCCCAGACTCCGAGCAAAGATATGACTGCAGGGCTCAGGCCCGTCTGAGCTCCCACGTCTGGTTGAGCCCTTTATTCTGTGATCTCATCCTTGGTTTCCTCATCCCTGCAACATGCCTCCCTGACCTGTCTCTAAAGAGGAGATGTCCGGTCTACAGTTCTCTCTGTACCAAATTAATGTTCATTTCACTTGCATTTGAGTGATCTCATACCCAGGCAGTTAGCATGGTGCAGAGTTCCAGTAGCCCAGGGGATTTTGAGGAGGGAACAAAGTTCCATTTCACTGTGACCTCCTTAGTTCTTTCTGCTTGTTTGGACCCCACTAGTGCTCTTGGTTATGCTTATTCTTGGGGTTACAATAATATAAACATCACTGCCATTTTTTGTTTTTGTTTTTGCTTAAAGGTCTCATAATACTCTTTCCCTCCATAAATTTTCTTAGTTAACTCATTGGTTTTACTTAATAACATTGTTACCCACCTCCCACACACACTAGTATGTATTATTTTTACTGAACATTTGTGAACAGTTAACATGGATGTCATTTATCCAATGCCACACATTTATTTTGGGTTCAGAGACCTGAGGTTTCTGAGTAGTCAGTATTTTTATCTTGAATTATTAGAAATAGAAGCAAGGATTCATGCCGTGGGCATGTACCGAGCAGGGGATATGTTACGGAGAATATAAAATTCCATTTAATATAAACCCATCTCTCTTGGAACTGCATGACAGGTCCCCATCCACAGAAGCAGAGTACACTTTTACAAGGGCTTGGCTCTGATGATTTTCGGAGAATACAGAGTTTGACCTCACCTTCTGGATAGAATAGTGTTCTGCCTTCCTGGCAAGTATTATTTCTGCTTACACCTCAAAATATTATACGCTCCCTTGAACCTTTAATAAATATTTGATATTGTATTGTATTCCTTGTTCCCTAGGTAAACTGATGGTAGAAAGTCTAAATCAGATACTAAGGAAGAATTCAGTTACAAGACTCCTTCTGTACTCCACATAATTAATTCCTTCTGTCAAATGTATATATATTTTCATTTTAACTCTCCTTGGCCTATTTAAGTAATGAGCTTCCTCACTCTCCGCAAAAATAGGAATTATTACAAAATGTCTTATCACTGTGTTAAAGGAATTCTTGGAAGATAATTTTGGGCTCTTTCTAACAGATATATATTTTTTCTTTTTGGGTCACGCCTGGCGATGCACAGGGGTTACTCCTGGCTTTGCACTCAGGAATTACCCCTGGCGGTGCTCAGGGGATCATATGGGATGCTGGGATTCGAACCCGAACCTGAGTTGGCCGAGTGCAAGGCAAACGCCCTCCCCGCTGTGCTATTGCTCCAGCCCTTGGGCTCTTTTTAGACTCTTTTTTTTTTTTTTTCTTTTTGGATCACACCCGGCAATGCATGGGGTAACTTCTGGCTCTGCACTCAGGAATTACTTCTGGTGGTGCTCGTCAGACCCTATGGGATGCTGGGAAACAAACCTGGGTCGGCCTCGTGTAAGGCAAACGGCCTACCCGCTGTGCTATCTCTCCAGCCCCCTCTTTCCAGACTCTTGTGATTGTTTTCCTTAAAATTCTTCCCTACCCCATGAACTGGGAGGCGGTGGAGACAAGAATTTCCCCATGAAGGGAGGACTTGCCAGTGATCAGGGTAGTGAACAGTGGAATGAGCTGTAGGCAGTTGGTTACATGGGTGGGGAAAGAGCTAGTGAAATTGAGAGGCTCATGAAAACAGTGCTTGGTGTTATCTTCAGCTCTCCTATCAAGTAGAATAAGCCACGAAAGCATTTTGAAATCTGGAATCTTTCCCAGACTTATTTCATCTCTTGTGGTCTCCTTTTTGGTCAGAGAATGCCAAAGGTTAAGTAAACAAAACTCTGAGACAGCTTGGCTATGGACAATAAACTGGAAGGGGGGAAAGTCAACATTTTTGCATTTATCGATTAGATTTGAGACGAACAATTTGTTTCCTATAAAAGCTCTACGTCCTCGTGAAAAAGAAAACCAGACAAATACGAATGAGGATGTTTCTGATGTCCCTTGCACATATTGGCCAATCAGCCCATGATTGTTAGAGGAGATTAATGGAAGAGAGTGAAATATAGCCGTCTTTTAGTTTCAGATTTGAATTTCAGGCATTTTTCTTCTCTCGGAGAAGTAAAGCATGATCTTTGTGAGGCTAGACTTTGAAATTGTTTCCATCAGGTTGCTTTCCACAGGGCCAAAAGAGTACTCTGATAAAAGTACTGTTGTCATTGTGTCACTGTCATGATTGTGCATTTTCACATTTTTGTAGTTGTAAGCATCTATGAATTTTCATGGCGCTGCCTTGAGGTTTGCTCACACGCACATATATTACATAGATATATGGATAGCTGTTAAAGGCATGGATTTTTCCATAGAAGAGTCTAATTGCTCATTCTTTTGGTGTACTTAGTCAAGTAAACTTTGTGGGAACTCTTTTCTTTCAGACTCCATCGTCAAAAAAGCATAAATCTGTAACTGTACCCTCATGATGACTCTCTAATTAAAAATAAACTAATAAAAAAATTAAAAAAAAAGTTAAAAAAAGAAAATATTCCAAATTTTCAGACTTAGATCCATATAAACAGGGGTGAGAAGATTTCTAGTCCTAGTTCAGTTAAGTGTGAAATTTTATGATGGACTCACAGGCTTCTTTGACTCTTCTATTGAAAGAAAGAGAAGAGGGGCTGGAGCAGTAGCACAGCGGCTAGGGTGTTTGCCTTGCACATGGCCGACCCGGGTCAGTTCCCAGCATTCCATATGGTCCTCCGAGCACCGCCAGGAGTAATTCCTAAGTGCAGAGCCAGGAGTAACCCCTGTGCATTGCCAGGTGTGACCCAAAAAGCAAAAAAAGAATTAAAGATATATGGTGAATTTCTGTGGGATTATTTTCTTGTTGCAGGGATTGTGTATATTAGACTAAGGTTTGTTTTCCTAAGCTACGAATCATCACCTGCAGCTTGCTGTAGCATGCAGTGGAGATGGCTCACCATCCTTAATTTGAGGTGACTTTGTCTGCTGCTTGACGTTTTGCTGGTCCCAGGGGCCAGCATCTCAGCATTCTCCCTAAGTTGCCTGATCCCCAGAGATCACCACGGAAGAGCCAGCCCATCTCTCAATATTGCCCCTCCGTGGACCCTGTCCAGGCAGGCTCCACTTTCAGGCTGGACGCTCTCATAGGTTAGTTTAGACCTGGACCCAGACTTAGTCTTCTGCACTCGTTTGTGGCCCTATGTACTCAACTTCTGGTTTTAGGAGTCAGATCTAGAACTCGTCATGCCTGTTTCCAAGTTTCCTTTTCTGTCTGTCAGCCCATGCCTTTCTTTAGCTGAGGTCGCCCCACCTGTAACAAGCATTTACTCCAGAAAGGAAAAATGTCAACAAACCAAATATGAGATCACGAACCCGACAGGAGGCTCTTCTTCAATTCTCTCCCAAAGTCACTCTAACAGCTTTAAGTTTCATTCACTGTCTCGGTTTTATCTTTAAATGGATGGATTGGCCCTTCCTGTTTAAATTGATAATTTGGGACCTGATAGGATTCTCAGATCCACTGTAATAAGTGATTAAGTTATAAGCCACTGGATGTCACTCTTAAGCTATGCAAGTGTGCCGCACTAGGGATTTTCCAACAGTGGATTGGAATGGCGAATTAGTACCGAGAGCCCGGGATAGGGACCAATTTGGGCGGTTTGGGTGGGTACTCAGAAGCAACGTCAGTGACTTAGGGCAGACTTTGCCCTCAGCTTCCGATGTGTGTTTCCTCTCGTCTCATTTTCCAGTGGCAGTTACACAGGAGACTAGCAATCAGAGAAAATCCTTCACAGCCCCAGATTGAAAGGACATTCAATTACCGATGCAATATGTACATTAATCACAGGCTGTAAGCAGGCTATTGGATGAACAAACTATGGGTTCACAAGAAAAAGTAAATTTGCATCCTGCATCTATTTAAGTAGTTTACTGGGATTCAGTTATACTCAGAGAAAAATGAGAAGAATCGTTTCTCTAAGTCCGTTCAATGGATCCCTTTCTTGTTTTTCCGACTTGCTTCAGTCCCAGGTCTTTACGGTGACATTGTGACACTGTGACACGGGGCCAGATGGACTACACCTCCCAGACCCCTTTGCTGGCTGGCATCTGGCTAGGCGGTTAGAAGGTGAGAAGAGAGCAGCAGGAATATTCCTCTTTGCGGTCCTCGCTAGCTTCCTTCTAGGAGTCGCCCTCAAGCAGGACCTGTCCTCCAGCTCACCCCAGCCTTGCCAGCACCGGCTGTCTAGTGTGACTCCGAGGGAACGCTTCCTGTTAGAGCTAGTTTCCTATTAAAGTTCAAGTGGCCGTCACTTGATATCCTCCTCAGTGGTCCCAGATCCAGTTGAGCAGTGGCCCTGTGGGGACACTTCCTCCAAGGTTCCAGGTTTAACTTGGCAGCACGGTTTCCTCGTACTCAGCCAGCCTGCAGAATGGTAGCTTCCTTATACCAGCATTACACATCCCCCCGCCCAATCACACCGCCCCCTGTGCCCACCCTCCACCCCACCCCTCTAGAAATGCAGAAATGCCAGGAGCAACTCCCAAACACAAGCTAGGACCAGCCTCTAAGTACCACGTTACTCAACCTCTCCCCTCCAAAAATGATTTCCTAGACCGGTGTTAATTCTTTATTTTGTACTATTAGGGGGCATTTGCCTTGCACATGGCTGACCCGGGTTCCATTCCTCCGTCCCTCTCGGAGAGCCTGGCAAGCTACCGAGAGTATCCCGTCCGCCCGGCAGAGCCTGGCAAGCTCCCCGTGGTGTATTCCATATGCCAAAAACAGTAACAACAAGTCTCACAATGGAGACGTTACTGGTGCCCGCTCGAGCAAACCGATGAGCAACGGGATGACAGTGACAGTGACAGAGTTTCTTTTAGAGTTTCTTTTTTCAGTTTGTTTGTCTGATTCTACCTTCGGTAAAATATATGATTCTATTCCCTGACTTCAATTTCTATCAGCCCTGTTCCTTCATGTCCCTCTTCTGGAGCTGATGAAATAATCATTGTCCTTTCAGCACAAAACACCGGGTTGAAAAAGACAAGAAAGGAAATCTTCCAGCTACAGTGCCGGGACCATCAGTGCCGGGGAGCTTTTGAACCTCGGGACGTTTCATCCTCTTACCAGGTCATTCATCTTTGAAGGTGGTGACATACTAGGGTGAGAGATGACCTAATGATGAGGGACGTCTTCACAGAGTTATCATTTGAAGAAGCGGCTTTTGAAGAAGAAGGCGGAGATGTGGGAGGAGGATTAAGTGGACTTTTTCTTTCAGCTACTAAATCTTTTGGGAATCAGCTTTTTGTTTTTCCCCCAAAATATATTTGCCTAAACTTCTTTAGGGATTCATTTAAAAGAGAGGAGCAAGAGGAAAGAAAGGGGTTTGAAGCTGAAGAGAGAATTTTTGTTACCTTTTTTTTTTTTGTCCTCATGATTTGAGTTCATTTAAACAGTTTTTGTCCTTCTAAGTGACTTAGTTTGACTTAGTCCCTCGCTGGAGTTGAACAGAGATGGGGGTGTAGAACAAATTTTCCCTGAAAATGCCCCTCTTATTACTTTGAACCATATCAAAGCACAGTCCATGCATAATTCTGTTCTTTCTTTCTTTTTTCCCCCCACGTCAACTCATTCCAGATGAATATGACAACCCAAGAGGTACTAATACAATGGAAATAATAAAATTATTTAAAACGGGTTTAACTTTACCCCAGGACAAAATATCTATGTAACTGTAGCTCTCTAACAAGTATGTAAAGCTCTTTACAAATGCAGGCTCTAATGAGATACTGAGATGTTTTGAGTATCAGTTCGTGAGATTGTTAGAAGAACTTGGCTGCCTTACCACATGACGTTATAGACACACTTCAGTGCGGAGTAATACAATTCATACACACCTTAATGGGAACCTCCTGGCTCTGACTCACATCGAGAAATGAAGCCAAACACGGCAGTCTGTAGTGTTTGTTCAAATTCCGGGACTTAAATTTGGAGTCATACTTACTTCATATTTATTTTTGAAGTGCACTCTATCTCGGTGACCAGGATTTCAGGTTTGAAACATTAATGGATAGTTAGGAGTTGGTTTTCTTTCCATCAGTCATTGATTTCAAAATCAATGTTAAAGGTTTTCAGAAGGCAAGAGACTTTATCTTTAAACATAAAAGATATGAACAAGGGTCCATGCAGAGAAACCTAAGGAATGAATTTAGCTTTATTTAGAAGTTATCTACCAGGGTATGTCAAGATGAAGAATGCTAGGTTCCAAAGAGGAAAGCCACAATAAAGCTAAATCTTAGCTTGCAACACCTAGACCATAAAGGTATCGAAAATGATTTCAATCTTTCAGTCAACTGAATAAAATATGTCAAACCAGCTGTTAACATCATTTAGACTAGCAGCTGATTGAATAGTCATTTTGTTATCTTATGACAGAAAGCTGGGGATAAGTTTAATGATAGTCATATCTATATAACGTAATTCAATTGCTCTGGGACAATCAAATTAATATGTTTTACATGTTTTACTATTCCCAGAGCTGATCATGTTGAAGGTAATTTGATCCACAGTGATGCAGCAATATTCTGTTTCGGGAACAGGCCTCCATGGCTGGTTCAACTGGAGTTATTTTAGTTGTGAAAACAGTCTCACTCTCAATGACCTAAGCAATACAGGTGGTTGGGGCAATTCTCCAAGTACTTTAATTCAGAGAAAACATTGGTTCTTCTGGAAATTACCTGGGTCATTTGACATGTGTTTTGCTTGAGCTAGTTCAATAATTTTTCCAATCCTCTACTTTGCTTTTGCCAAAGAGAACAAAAAAACCCTATGATGTCTGGACATAAAATACAATTTACAGATGGGGAATTTTCCTTGCTATAGAACTTGCATAGGCTTTTTCTGAGCTGACAGGTGTAGTTTTACCTAACACTAGGAAAAGGATGGTTTATTTGGGTGTACATTGTTCTGGAAACGTATATAGTAAAATAATAAAGATCCACAGATGTTCTGGTTCAGGAACCAGAATGTCACAGTAGTTGACTTGCAGTCAGGCTTACAGATATCAGATCTTCCACATCAATGATGTTCAAAGTTTTCACTAATCATTATACCCAGTGTTAAAGACTAGCTTTTGAAAATTAATTTTCCAAAGAAAGATAGATACATGGATATAGTAGGAAGTAAAAATGTAAATGTAAGGATAAGATGGCTAACATCTGGTGGTTAGAGATTATGGCAGATTAGAACATTCATACTCCATCTACTACTGAGACTCACATCTCCAGCCCTTAACCCTTCAATTTTCCAACAAAAATCATCAATTTAGATTTTTTAAAATAACATTTCCCAGTACTTACATACTGGCCATCTCTTGGCGTTTGTAGCAGCCAATTAATAACGTAGCTGCATCTGAGGTCTTTACCCATAGGGATAACACAGAAATAAGACAGATGGAGATCAAGATGTCAGCTCTATTACTGATAAGGTTGATTGAAGAACCACGTTGAAATCTGCCTCCAGAAGTATTTCCTAATTCATAACATAACATGAGGCTGACACCCAGGGACAGTAGATACAAGGGCCAGGAGGATTTGCTCCATAGCTGGAAGCCTGCTTCATGAGCGGAGGAGGGAAGGCAGATGAAATAGAGAAGGGATCACTAAGAAAATGATGGCTGGAGGAACCAGTCAGGATGGGAGATGTGTGCTGAAAGTAAGACAATCAACCAAACATGATGACCTCTCAGTGACTGTGTTGCAAGCCATAATGCCCCAAAGCAGAGAGAGTATGGGGAATATTGTCTGCCATGGAGGCAGGGGGAGGGTGAGAAAGGGGGGTATACCAGGGATATTGGTGGTGGGGAATGTGCACTGGTGGAGGGGTGGGTGCTTGATCATTGTGTGATTGTAACCCAAACATGAAAGCTTGTAACTATCTCATGGTGATTCAATAAAATTAAAAAAAAAAGTATTTTCTAATTTCCACTGTACTCAGAAGAAAGCTTAGGTATGCAGATTGTCTTATAAGGGGGAGAGGGTGAAAGAAGATAAGGGTGTTATAGAGCTCTCAGATTATTAACAGAATAGCTCTATTAAATTAAGAAAAGAGAGCTAAGAAATGTGAGGCTTTGTCTTCTCTCTGTCAGGGAGAGAGATGAGAAAGCTCCTGAAGGCTTGGAGGATGGAAGTTCTACCCTATTAGCAACAAGTTCATTTTTTAACACGTTGTGCAGGGGTTGCATACACTGGACTCAGGCCTTTGCTTTGCAGCCTCTAATTTAGAATCATTCTATTTCAAAATGTGTCAGTTGCAAGTTTTAGAACTAAAACGCATTGATATTATTGAAAGAAAACATATCAGAACATTTTCTTTACTTTTTGAAAATTCCTATCACTCTAATACTTCTTCATGATTTTATGCAGTTGTTGAATGATTGTGTCTTCCTCCATGGAAGAGGAATGTGTATTTCTTCCTAAGGTGTATTTCTGTTAATCTGATCCCATGGCGGGGGTAGATACATGTTATATGCTAAGACTGTTACTCACCCTTCAATTTCTGTCTTTGCCTCACCATCCTGTTCCATATCCTAAGCTGTTTTCCTGCTGTTTCAACTCCTCAGTGATTCTGGTTCTTTTTTCCCCCTGCCTATTTCCAACCATGCTTGAGTAAACACTTCTGGAGATTCAGCATCAGAGGATCCCATCCACGTGCCCCTTTATACATACATTCTCTGTAGGTTTCTCCCACTCGGCTTACTGAAGTTCCTTCGACAGGAAATGGCATTCATAGTTTTTCCATTCTAAGTGGTTCTGGAAATGTTTACGACACACATTTTGCAAGAACTGTAGCACAGGCCAGGGCAATGATATTTATCATAACCGAGTCAGTCTTATTTAAATGGTTTGGCATTGTAAATGGGTTTCTTATGAGAGAGAGTGAGAGAGAAAGAGAAAGAGAGAAGAGAGAAATTCCTTGAGGTAAATATTTCACACTGAGTAAAAGAATTTTATTCCTTATAGGGCAGAATCTCAAGAAGTTCTTAATTAAAAAAAAACCAACTTCCATTTTTGTCAAACTCCTCTCCAATAATCATAATCAACTCAAAATACAAAGGTCTTTTAAATCTCCTTGTGGTGGTCTGGGCCAGTTTTGACAGGTAGTTCTAATTCACCACTCACTGGTTTGCTTTGCTTATTCAAGAGCCGTTTCTTGAAGCCAAAGACACCCACATATCAACATGATGGTCCTTGCATACTATTCCTGGAATTTCCTCATCCGGAGTTTTCTTCCACTGGTATTCAAGGGAGGTCTAGAGGGTCAGAGAGCTTTGACGGGGGTGCTAAACAGGATGCTGGAATTCATGCCTGGTGTTGTCCTTTTTTTGTTCTTAGATGACCTCATTGGATAGGTTCACTGTGTGAGGGAGGAGTGGGGAAGTGTGGGGTAAAATATGTTGCCTTTAATGCCTCTTAGGCTAAGGACCTTGAACTTCTGCTCCTGCCAGTATAATCCAGTATGAATGCTCGTCTGCATGGTTCAAAGGATTTGGAGGCAAATGGCAGTGAATCGGGCTGGAAGTTACAGGTTCTAATTAGGATGAACTCTACCCGTGTGGCATGCACCAAAATCACTTTAAATGGATTCCTTTTATTACCTGTCATGGTTTTGGTTTGTGAACTGCACTGTTTCCCACATATTGTTTCTTTCCTCCCCTGCTACACCCACAAACTAGGGATCCTCAGAGATGATAAGATGCACATTCAGGCTTTCGGAGGTTTAAGTGATTAACAGGAGATGATTCTGTGCATCTGAGCCTCTGCCAAACTCTGCCCGTTGACTTGTCCCTACAGTTTTGCTTTTACCTAGGCATTCTGTACATTATTTTAGTACCATTTGACTGGGAACCATGGAATCTGTCATTTAAAAAAAATTTTCTGTCCACGTGGATTCATATCTGCCATCCTTTGGGTATGTCTTGTGTCCTGAACTCGGTTAGGGACTGTTGTGGTTTGGTAGGGTGACTATAGCAAAATACTACAAATCAGATGGTTTAAACAGAAGAAGTTTCTTTCCTCCTACGATACTTAAAGAGACACAGCAAGATAGCAACAAAGGGCCAAAGGCAACACAACCTGAGAATTAATCCACATAACTGCGTTTGTGGGGGCTCGGTATGGGGGGGAATGTGACTTGGAACTAAGGGGTGTTGGGGATGTTGTGAGAGGGAGTTGGTGACGGGTGTGGTGTCGGAATTATGCTCATGGGAAACCATCACTAACAGTATTATAAACCCAAGTACTTCAATAAATACAAATTTTAAAAAAACAAATGATTTAAAACATAAAATAAAGTTACAACAGTGTCTAGCATATAAGTATCCAATAAATCTTAGATCTAATTTTTATTACTAGCGTGGGAGCTTATAGAATTATCTTTAGTCCTTAGCATTTTCTTGATGCTGGATGACTTTTCTGAAATTTACATAAGTTATAACACAGTTTTTGTCTAAAAGAGATAAAATATGCAACCTAAGCCAGGTTAAATATGGAAAATAACATATTGGCTCTGATAAATCAACCTAAGAGCTCATCTAATTCACTTGGAGCTAGATCCAGGGCCCAGATGATATCGTTAGAATTTTGCTTTTCTCTTTCAGTTCTCGACTATTTTGCCTCGGTGTTGGCCTCCATTCTCAGTGACTCCTTTCCCCTGGTTGGACGATGACTTTTGTACCTCCTTGCTTCTAGGTTAAAAATCACTAGGAAAGGGGGCTGGAGCAATAGCACAGTAGGTAGGGCGTTTGCCTTGCATGCGGCCGACCTGGGTTCGATTCCCAGCATCCCATATGGTTGGTCCACTGAGCACTGCCAGGGGTAATTCCTGAGTACAGAGCCAGGAGAAACCCCTGTGCATTGCCGGGTGTGACCCAAAAAGCAAAAAAAAAAAAATCACTAGGAAGGAGTGAGTGCTTTTATTGAGGGGGTGGGGTGGCCCGTACCCGGCGTTGCTCAGGGGTTACCCCTGGCTCTGTGTCGGGGAGCACCGAGTACTTATTTGGTTTGTATGTTTTTGTCTCCCAAGCAGTGACCTCCGGGAGACTCTAGAAGGGTTTCTTGGGTCCCAGAGTGCTGCGGGCCACCAGGCCAGCTTGGAAGTGCTCAGGAACCATGAAATATTCAGTATTAAACCTGAAGCCTCCCCTCTGAACTATCTCCCCAGCCGGAATGAACTCCCCCCCCCCCCCTAGAATTTTCCAGAAAACATTCTGGGTCCACTTTTCTTGCAGCAGCTCAGCACATAAACTCACCTTTGCCTCTTGATTACTAGAAACATCAGTATGAGATATCTTCGCCAACCCTGTATCACTGACCCTACTGTTGGCTTAGGGGTGGATGGAATCACTTGCCTTGGAAGCACACACAGGTTTTTCAGATAGGAGGAATCGGGGAATAGCTCCCAAATTCGGACAGTGAAATAATAATTGTTCACAGAGTGAAGGCTTTTATTTTATTTTGTTTGATTTTACTTTGCGTGTTGGGACACATTGGCGGTGCTCGGGTCTAACTCCTGGCTCAGTGCTCAGGGATTTGGAGGGGTCTGGAGGACCATCTGGAGTCTGAGAATGGAACCTGGATCAGCCGCATGCAAGGTAAGCAACCTACCCGCAGTATCACTACTATCACTTGTCTTCCCGTGGATTTTCGATTTGCTCAAGCGGGCGCCAGTAACGTCTCCATTCGTCCCTGTCGCGTGCTAGTGTAGCTCAGTGGTATCTGTTCACTCCAGGAACAGGAAGAGCCTCAAATCATTCATTCAGGGTTTTGACGAAGAAGTCTGACCATCTTGTTGGTGGGCTGCCACGCGGTCTTTTGATGTCCCGGGGAATCCAGTCGGTAACAGCTCTAGTCCAGCGGTCATCTTTGAATCGCATTACATGACCGGCCCATCTGCTTTTTGATGCCTTGGCAAATGAGACAGCGTCCCTGATTCTTGACCGTCGGCGGAGCTTGGAATTCCGGATTCTTTCTCTCACTTGAGTGAGACGTGATACTCCAAGCATAGCTCTTTCGATTCCTCTTTGGGATACCCAAATAGCGTTCTCATCCTGTTTGCTTAGGGCCCAGGTCTCTGAGGCGTACATTAGTGCAGGAAGAACGTGGAGTCAAAAAGATGTGCCCGGAGTTGGAGGTCCTTCATCTTCTTAACCACTTCTTTGACGCTCTTTAAGGAGTTCCATGCTGCTCTCTTCCTCCTGTGCAGTTCTGGCACCAAGTCGTTCTCTATGTTGAGTTCTCGACCCAAGTACACATAGCTGCTGCTACCCGCTGTACTGTCTCTCAACCCCCCCCCCCCGAAGGCTTTTAAGTGAATTTGGAGAACTTTGCAATAATTCAGGGGACTCTATTGCAATTTAGCTCTGTAATATGTCCAAACCTATACGTTGGATGACTAATTATGCCTAGCATTATGTAAGGCCAATGGAACTGAGACAGTAGGTCTATTCAGCGAGCCAAGTAGACATGTGTTAAATCTACCCAACGCTGGGTGTGGTATGTGTGAAGATTTTTCACATTTTTGTGTCTAAGAATGGTAAAGAATCTTAGACTCTTTTTTTTTTTGCATTATAATATCTTCCTTCAACCTGTAAAAATGAGAATCATGGTTAGAACTGGCCAGTTTGTAGGAGATACTAGATGTAGTTAAAAAAAAATCTCCTGGGACAGAAGAGATAACCCAAGCGGTGGGACACATCCTGAAGCCTGTGTGAGGGCAGTGGGTCTGGTCTCCGGCTCTGCATGGCCCCCTGAGTACACCTGGATGTAACACTAGTGCCTTGTGAGTGCTGATGAGGTGGTCTTGGTGGGCCTGTGCCGTGGCAGCCCAGGACTGAACTCCATGGCCCAGCAGTTCCAGTAGTAGACTCAGCCCCCACCCCTTGGTGCTGCTAAGGGTGGCCCCAATAGGCGAAAAGTCTCTTCTCTGTGGTGGCATTCTGGCCTAGTCGCACTAAATTGAGACGAGGTCCAGCCGTCTCTCTCTGAATGCTTCCCCCCACCCCCATCTAGATCCTATGAATGCCAAGTTCAACTTTAGGTACTGAACACTTTGCGGGATAAACACACTGGTCGGGCTTTGTTGAGGCAGAAAGGCCCTTCCACTTCCTTCTAGTTCATTCACGCCTTCCCTCATGGCTACAGGGGCCCTCTATTGGTGTCTAGCCCAGATTGCTTGAATTATGCTTTGGCATTTGGGGGTCACAGCCCTTGTACTTCGCCTCCTTTGTTTAATGTCTCCCTTGGAGACATTATAAAAGAAGTAGTGGTGTATCCAAGGCAAGAATTCAGGTAGTGCTAGGGCCCCTGGCTAAAATGCCATCATAATATCTTTATACCACCACTTAATTGCGCCTAATTATACATTCCAAACGCAACTTTTGAGAACATTTAGATGTAATATTATTGTCTTTAAACTCCAGAATTAATGGTCCAAAGAATGAATAAAGAAAGAAGTGAAAGGCACATTATTTTGCTCATGTGCTTGAAGAATATAGATCAGTAGTCTGAACTGGGCTGTCAGAATCTCTTGTTAAGAATAAAGGAATCTTGGCTCGAAGGAGCAAACTTGAGTAAAATATCTTAATGGAACCAACTGTTTACTAATATGATTTCCATGGGAGGAATCTGGCCCTTGCTCAATTTTTCTTTCTTTCTTTTTTTTTTTTCAAAAAAAACAAACTAATCTACTAGGGGGATTTGTTTTCTTAACCCAAAGCCTGACAATCATTTTTCTAAAGCACATCACTATATACAGTGTGAGTGTTGTACATTCCCCTTGTTAGGAGAAAGAGTGGAAAATATCAAATCTTGTCAAATGAACCAAAGGGGAAAAAAATTAGTCTTTCATTTGTAGGAGAGAAAATAACACCCCAGGGACTCAAATGCCTGCTCTTTATTACTAGGCAGTCTCTAATTGAGTGCTCCTTCAAAAATCCAACTTTACAACTACGTCTTAGAAATTCGCTCTAATTTAAAGTACTCAACAGTTTAGCCTTAAGAATATCCCCTTCTGCTATTGAAGGCCGAATGATCAAAAGGAAACCTGTGAGATATAAAGATACTTAACTTCCCTCTTGTGACTTCAGTGATTTAGAAGAGATTGATATGCCAATTTTTCCTTTTCTTAATGACCTTTTCCCGCATGTGGCCTCCCTGATTCCCATAATAACACTTTGTTTATACAGATAATTTTCTCTCCAGCAGGAGCTCTTACAAGCTTTAATAACCTTTTCTCATAAATCAACCTAGTACACTGTGAAGTTTGTTGAGGTGCAGGGGGTTAAGAAGGTTCCCTCCATTCTGCAGTCTGAGATTCTGATTATTCTCTTCCCCCTCGAGAGCTCCCAAGTAAGTTGATGTTGTCCCTTTGGGGAAGGGCTTGATTGGGCAGGGAGGTCACCCCATAGTGACCCAGGGGTGACTGTAATCTCTGTGAGAAATAGAGGCTCTGTGAAGATCCCATGTATAGAAGCCAAATTTTAAATTTGTAACCAGATTGAAAAAAAACTCTGGGTCAGCTATTCTTAGGTTGTTTATTTCTTTTTTCTCTTGACCCAACTTTCCATTTAGAAATTAAAAGTAGCTCTACTGAGTGATTCAGGTGAACTAGATGGCATTCTCTGTGGTAACACGAGACAGAAACAGTTCAAATAGGCATAGACACAAAAGAAAGATTAATGGCTAATGTTACTGGGATAACCAAAGAAGAGCTTTGGGTATGGTCTGATCCAAGGGGTCATGTGATAGGGAGTCCAAAGTTGTTTTTTTTTCCTGCTTCTTCTAGTTGATGATGCGCTTAGAACCCTTCTGGTATATTTTCAGTTCAGCTAGTATTAAGTTTTGTGTCTTTAGTTCAAAACATTATTATATTTTCTATTTATTAAGGTGCTCACTGTTTTCATTAGTTCTTATCCCAAGTTCTGTGACCATTATTTTGATTTCTTTTTGTTGTTGTTTTTTTGTTTTGCTTTGTTTGTTTTCTTTTGGGGGGGTCACACCTGGCGATGCACAGGGGTTACTCCTGGCTCATGCACTCAGGAATCACCCCTGGCGGTGCTCAGGGGACCATATGGGATGCTGGGAATTGAACCCGGGTTGGCCGTGTGCAAGGCGAATGCCCTACCCTCTGTGCTATCGCTCCAGCCCCTGATTTCTTTATTAGATGAAATATTTATTAAAACTCATTAGGTTATTTTCTCTGTATCCTTTTCTCCCCCTTTGGAACAAGGTGTGTTTTTTTTTTTTTTTGCCACACCACTGCTCATTTTTCTTGATTCTTAGTTGGTTTCTGTGCATTAGGTGAAGTAATCACCACCTCAGTTGTTTCAGGTGAATGGCCTCGTACAGGAGACGAGCCATATCATTCAACCCTGCCCTAGTTCTTGGTTGTCTCTCAACCTTTCCCAACATCCAGTTTTATTTTTAGTAGGTCCTAGTAGTTGAGGATATGCCAGGTCAGTCAGCGCCTACATTCAGCTGGATCAGTTAGCATCGAGATCCTCAGGCAGTGGCTCTAAAGTGTGCGAGTATGTTACAAAGACCAGAAACAACAAGTGCTGGCGAAGTGATGGGGAGAAGGGAATCCTTGCACTCTGTGGGTGGAAATACACACCGGTCCAGCCTCTCTGAAAAATCAATATGGAAGTTTCTCAAGAATGCTGTAAAAATGGACTTACCCTTTCTTTCAGACCCAGCAATTGCACTTTAAGTATCTATCTGCAGAATGATATAAAACTAAAATTCTAAACAAGATTGCATTTCTTGTTCCTTGCTGCGTTATTTGTAAATGTTTTAAGATATGGACCTAACGGTGTGGGAGGAGAGTTCAGTAGCTAGGGGCCCTGCCTTGTGAGCATGGGGCCCTACTCAATCCCTGGTGAGCTCACATGTGCCCCTTAAGATTCTGATATCCCTGAACCCTGCCACTGGTCTGTCTGGTGGCTCTGCTGTCTGTGATCGCTAGCATCAGAAGCAGTTTATGGCTTGCCCTGCAGCTAAGTGTGAGCAACACAGCCACAGTGTATGAGTACTACAACCAGACATACGTGTGGGCCCGGGTCATCATGACAGTGTCAATAGAGCAAGGGGAAGAGGAGGGAAGTATAACTTGGCTTAAGTTCATAGGTCATGTGCTGTGTCAGCAAGAGATGAGCGGACAAAGGTGTGAATAGACACAACAGGATGCTCTATATTACAAGAAAAGATGAAATGCTAGCATTTGGGACAATATGAATGGAGTTAAAGGGTTTCATATCAATTAAAATAAATCAGAAGTGGGACTGGAGTGATAGTACAGCGGGGAGGGCGTTTGCCTTGCACGTGGCCGACCTGAGTTCGATTCCCAGCATCCCATATAGTCCCCTGAGCACTCCCAGGAATAATTCCTGAGTGTAGAGCCAGGAGTAACCCCTGTGCATCGCCAGGTGTGACCCAAAAAGCCAAAAAAAAAATCAGAAGGAGAAAGACTTTTTGGGTGTGATCTCGCTTGTATGTGAGATGTAAAGAAATAAAGCAGCGGAACAGACACAACCAACCCGACACTAACCCTGGGACCGACACCACAGCACTTATTTGCCAAAGGAGCAGCACGTGGGAGGTTTACGGGATGGAGGATGTGCAAGATGGATGTATGGGGGCCTCAGAACTTTGGTGGCGGGTGTGGTTTGGCTACTCACTTTCGAAGAGTTGTGAAACAGCATGTAAAACGATGTCAACTAATGCCATCCCAATTAAAAAATAAAAGTAGGCAAATCTGTACAGCTCTATGGACAACAAACCTGAACCCTACTGGCCACTAGGGTCAGCTGCAAAGAGAAAAGAATCAGTGCTCTAGGTGAGTGTATAGGCTCTTTGCTGGTAGATAGCAGTGAACTGTTTGAGGCAGAGGGTGAGCGCAAATATGGTATCTCCTGGCCTACATTCCCTGAGGACCCATAGATGGATGTCAGATCAGAGGTGTCCTCCTTGGGACCCAGACCCCCCTTGGACTAAAAGCAAATGGGCTTCTTTCAGAGAAGGAGGGGGCGTTTCTGGCTGCTGTTTGTTTGCTGCAGTAACCCTGTGGGTGACAGCCTGCCCAGAACTGTCTTTAAGACTGTTACGGAGCCGTAGGATTCAAGGCACACAGTTCCTCCTCCCCCACCCCCCCACCTCCCCCGCCTCCAGAGCCTGGTAATGAGCAGTGTTTTCTGGACAGTAGTTGTACAGGGCCCCAGGCCCCAAAACCAGGGCATCGGCCACATGTAGAAGCTCATCTCCAGAGGGTACCGGTATTCTCCAGTTGAGGATGAGGCAGAGAAGCAGGGCAAAGAAGGCACCCGTGGTAAACAAGAAAAAGGAAAAAGGGCCTGCTGATTTTGGCAAGGGAGAGGAAGATAAAGGATGCCCACTAGCCTCTGTTGAGCATTGAATGCTGTCAAGAAGCTCTTCCCCTCCCCTGCCCTTCCATCTTCATCTTTGGTTCTCACTGGAGGTCTTCAGCCAGGCTCTTCTGCATGTAACAAGGAAATCGTAGTTAATAACCTTCTACTCATTATTATTATTTTTTTAAATTTAAGTTTTAGGCACTGTGGTTTACAGTACCATTACCAGTAGGATTTCATGCGTAGTACATTCCAGCACCACACCCTCCACCACCATCTCTCTTGTCCTCTTGGGATCTGAAGGTAGGAGATCTCTTTTGTCTTAGTATGTTGGTATCAAACTCCAAGGAGTGCCTCTGGTACTGTATTAATAACCCAATAGAATCACATGGGCTGTAGATATTTCTGGAACGTTTCAGTGATGGGAAATGAGAAAATCTGCTGAAGTGACCCAGCTCTGTCCTCTCTGTACTCTTGCCTATAACCCGTCTTTCCCCCCAGCTCAACAAACACATAGACACTAACAGTGTCATTATCAGTCTGGTTAAAATATTCTGTATAAAAAATAAATATGGTAAAATTGAGATACTAAGTTGCTGAGTCATACCACCAGACAGTTGTGTTTTATTTCACAAGCATTATTTTATCTAACAAAATGATTATCAGCATTAAAAATATTTAAAAATTATTACTGATTTAATTCTTTTTTCTTGGGGGGGGGTCACATCCAGCAATGCACAGGGTTTACTCCTGGCTCTGCACTCAGGAATTACTCCTGTCGGTGCTCAGGGAACCATATGGGATGTTGGAGATTGAACCCGGGTTGGCTGTGTGCAAGGCAAACGCCCTCCCCGCTGTGCTATCATTCCAGCCCCACTGATTTAATTCTCATCATAGGTCTTTTAGGTTCCATATGATTGTTTTCATTTTATGAACTTAGCAACTGAGACAAGGGGGAGCTAAAGAATTTCTACACAATAGGAGTCAGAGTCAGAATTTGAATCCTGGTAGTGTGGAAAAGGTTCCTTTGCAAAGTACATAAATCAGTGAAATGTGCTGTCTCCTCCTCAATGCCTTTACTAGCCTTTGTCCTAGGAAAGCCGCTCCATAATGTTTGCTGTGTCATTGGCTTGAATTAGCTCTCAGGGTTGCCAGCAGACACAGACTTAGGAATTGCACTTGTTTATGACCCATCTCCTCACCTAGCACACACGAAAGGGTTGACCTTGCTCTCAAAGCAGACAGACCACAGAGGTACAGTGCACAGAACCTGGCACACAGGTTCTTTGGGCATATATTCCCCATCTGAGCTTCAGTTTTGGTTTCAGTTGACCCCTCTCTTCCTCTTTCCTCCCTGCCTCTCTCCCTCCCTCCCTCCCTCCCTCCCTGCCTGCCTCCCTCCCTGCCTCTCTCCCTCCCTCCCTCCCTCCCTCCCTCCCTGCCTGCCTCCCTCCCTGCCTGCCTCCCTCCCTGCCTCCCTCGTGCCTTCCTTCCCTCCCTCCCTTCCTTCTTTCCTTCCTTTCTTCTTTTTAGCTTTAGTTTTGAAAAATGAGAATGTATACCATTCGAAAAAGCCAACAGTCTGAGTTTTGAGTACTTAGGAATAACTGTTTTAACAGACACACAGGTCTCACTTTTATGGATCTGTCATACCACTGACCAAAATAGTCAAGACGCTCACTCTAGCCTTGGGATTCTCCAGCTTCCAACCTTCACTCAAAGAGCAAACAGTTAATACCAGGCTGAGTAGCACCCCTCAAGAATCCCTGTTTAACCGGGACGGTCACTGTCTAACTTCATGTGGAAGTAGGGTCTTTGCGAATGTAGTGAGGGAAGAATTCAGACTGAATTAAAAGGGCCCCTGAATTCAATGAGTTGTAGCTGAGGGTCTCACGAATCCATTATCAGAAGGCATGTGATGATGCAGACACACAGAGGCATGAAGGCCAAGGGGAGCCGGCGGAGGGGACTTCTCCAGCCAGAGAGCACCAAGCACGGCCTGCGTCCACATCTGAAGGGAGAAGAGGCAGGAAGGATTCTTCACAAGACTGGTAGGAGGGAGTGTATCCCTGCCAGCCCCGTGATTCCAGATGCCTTAGCCTCCACACGGCGAGAGGATGCCTTTCTGTGGTTAGAAGCTACCCAGTCAGTGATTGTTCGTTCCAGAACAACTCAGGAGACTGATACACAGCGTGTCTGTTATTTTCTCAAGGCTCCCAGCACTCCCTCCTCGGTGCTGCTGCAGGATGCTCGGGCCGGGGACTCCCTGTTTCTGCTTTGTTAGTATCTCTCTCGTAGGCTCTGTTAACAGAGGGCCTAGGGCTGGTGACTCCAGGGTTGGTGAGAGCTGTGATGCCGGCTTCATTCTGTTTGCTCCTCCTCTCTTTCTTTTTTTAAATTTTATTTTTATAAAGTTGTTCACAATAATTTATCACGTTCCGTATCCCAACACCAATCCCTAGCACCATTACATCTTCCCACCACCGTTATTTTGAATTTTCTCAACGACACCCAACCCTCCAATAGCAGGCCCTAAATAATTTATTTTTGTATTGCTTGTTATGAATAATGCTCTAAAAATGACCAGAAAAGTTTCCTTAGAAGAAAATGTGTGAAGATGGTAGTATCTCACCCTGGAACCCTTGCACCCTTATATAAGAGATCACTCACATGTTGTTACAGGTTGAGCTTTGTGTGCAGATATATATTTTTTTAATCGAGATTGGTTGCTTTCTGCTTTACATCCTATCCAGTGTGTGATACTCCTGGTTCATCAGTGGTGTAGAATATGAGATGTTGCTCCAGAAATTCTAAAATTTAAAATAAGGTGTTATAGTTGATCAAGTTAACTGTTTGACTGGTGATGACTTTGGGGTCTGGCGGCATCTCTGTAGCTTGTGGATCTCTTTTGAGATTTATTTGTGAGTCTCTGGATCATTGGCAGCTAATGAGCTTATAGGGTACCAGAGGCAGTTCTCAGGCGTGACTGCCAGTCTCTCAGAAGAACAGGGCCATAGGGGAGGTTGCCCATTTCCGACGCTATGGGAGCCTGGTTGCTCCTCCTCCTGTCTGGTGTCAGCACTGCAGTCCCCTAAGCCTGGCTTCTGAGATCACTTCCACCAGTTACAGTTTCCCCCACCCCTCTGGTCTCGTTTCACTGAACCTTCAGTGCCGACCCCCTTCCCGTCACCCCCCCCCCCCCGCCCCAAAACCACGGGGAATCCCAAGGTCCTCAGAAATCTTTTAATAATCCAACTTCCTGCCTTTGTCCTAAACATTATTCACCTTCTTCTAAATGTGGGACTTGAAGCCCTACAAGGGAAGAGTTGGCATTCATTTCTGTCTCCAACAAATTTTTTTATTTTAGCTTTTTGTTTTGCTTTTTGGGTCATACCTGGCAATGCACAGGGATTACTCCTGGCTCTGCACTCAGGAATCACACCTGGCGGTGCTCAGAGGACCCTATGGGATGCTGGGAATCGAACCCGGCTCAGCCACATGCAAAGCAAACACCCTCCTCGCTGTGCTATGGCTCCAGCCCCTACAACCAATTTTGTCAATATGATTCTCAAGTCTAGACCAACTGTAGGAAAAATAAATAAATAAATCTGTGTCTGGAGAATTTTCTGGGAATAAATAACGTATACAGCCTAGCCTCTGGTGGTACCACGGCTCTCTGATAAATTTTGCTGCTTATATCTCAACCAGTGATGTTTTTTTTTTTCCTGAGAGTTCTGGGAGGAATGTTTCTCTCACAGTTGCACATGAATTCACCTACAGCCTAAGAACACTGTATCGCTCTCTGTGTGTTCTTATTAATATTCACTCCCCAGCCTTATTCTTTCAAAGGGTCTCTTGAATCCTTTGCCGCTGCTTAACTAACTAGCACTTTGGAAACATCAAGGAGAGTAGGAGCCGCTGGCTCCCCGGTGATGTGTTCTGGGTAACGCAGTGTGTGTATAATACATGGCCCAAGGCAGCCCTTAGGACGGAAGCTACATCAGCTTATTCCAGAGCCCTTTGGGCGTCATCATAATCTGCCTCACAAGGTGCTGGGAGAATTTCTCCTCTGGAGGAAGAAGGATACTTCAGCCTTCTCCTCTCCTAATTTCCCCCCATGTGTAATAAACATATCTCTCCTGGCATGAGCTTTTTTTTTCTTTTTGGGTCACACCCGGCGATGCACGGGGGTTACTCCTGGCTCATGCACTCAGGAATCACCCCTGGTGGTGCTCAGGGGACCCTATGGGATGCTGGGAATCGAACCTGGGTCGGCTGTGGGCAAGGCAAATGCCCTACCCGCTGTGCCTAAAAAGCTCCAGTCACTCTTATTTATTTATTTATTTACTTATTTATTTATGCTTTTTGGGTCACACTTGGCGATGCACAGGGGTTACTCCTGGCTTTGCACTCAGGAATCACCCCTGGCGGTGCTCAGGGGACCATATGGAATGTTGGAAATCAAACCTGGGTCGGCCACGTGCAAGGCAAATGCCCTACCTGCTGTGCTATTGCTCCAGCCCCAGCTCCAGTCACTCTTAAAAGCCCCTGGCATGAGCTTTTAAGGAAACTTATTGCATCTTTGTACATCAGGATGTACAGGATAGTCCGATTGGTCAAAAGAGAGGTGAATTACGGGGTTGTTTCAACTTCAAAGCATCTTTCTGCATATTGAATCTGGCAAAGTTTCAAAGGCCCTGATTTCAGAATAGTACCGCGGGTAAGGGGTTCCCCTTGCATGCAGCTCATCTGGGTTCAATACCCAGCATCCCCTCTGGTCCTCCAAGCCCCACCAGGAGTGATCCCTGAGTGCAGAGCCAGGAGGAAGTTTTCAGTACTGCTGGGTGCAGCACTAAAAGAGAAACAAACAACAACCCCCCCATGGCCTCAGAAAACAAAAGGCACTAGTTTTCTTTTCCTACCTTTTAGATGACAAGGGTGGCCACATCTTTTGGGTGATACTTCCTAGACTATAGGTACTTGGTTGCAGTTTAGCTCTCAAACCAGAGTAAAAGTATGTGGTCCTACCACTTAACACCACAAACAAGAATTTCCTTGTAACTTGTGTGTGTGTGTGCCTGTGTCCATAGATGTGATGGAACGGAGGACAGACAGTGAAATGTCACGTTCTTCTCGGGGACGATAAGAATTTCTCATCACCTCGCAAACCCGTTTGCAGCAGAAATGTCGAAATCCTTAGAGTGATCATTTTTCACCGGGGTCCTCCTCCCCCACGCTGGGCCTCTTTGCACTTAGAGTCTAAAAACACTACTACCAAGTCTCTTCCTACTTGGAAGGAGGCAGAGAAGGTGGGGGTGGAGGGGCCAAGTTTGTCAAAAGCTTCCTTCCTCAGTCTGCTCGGTGAAAATTAGAGCCCAGCCAAGCTGCCTCAAGATTCTGTGGGAAGTGTGATCAGGAAGGAAGTTATTGACAAGTGAAGATCAGACCAGTCTTATCGGTAGGGATTGGTATTTTCCTTATATGTAGCACAGTCGGGCTCTTAGGTGAGCTGTCAGGCCTCCCTTTCATTTGATGAAAATTCGAGAAGTCAGGTCATGGAGGACCCGAAAGAGAATTTTCAGGAATGGATGATGGAAACAGAACAACACACTAAAACGAAGTGTTTGCTTTCGGAGAACTGTGTATGAAACCTCCTGGCTAAGAACAGAGATTTTTCTCAGCGCAGGGTCCTGGTTCCGACCAGACACTCACCCACAGAACACAGCCTCTGACATGCGACAGGGTCGACTGTGCCTTGTTTTTGTGGAACCGGATGATTCCGTATGGGGCATGTTAGTGTGATTGCTAGGGCAAGTTGGTTTAGGAAGAGTGAGAACAGACTGTTCTTGAAAAACTTAAGTTTTACGTTTTCTTTCTAAAGTTGGAAAATCTTTTCTCCTTTAGCACTTGATAGGTTTGTACATGTCGCATATCTGTGTTGCATTTTAGCCTCAGAAGAGTCACTCTTAAGAAGCAGCAGATTTGGGAATTCTGGGTTATATAACTCACTTTTCAACAATCTGAAAATAATTAGTCTTTTTTCTTTAAAAAAAATAAAATCATAGGAGTGTGTGTGTGTGTGTGTGAGAGAGAGAGAGAGAGAGAGAGAGAGCAACACTTAAACTTCCTTCAGTTCTCATTCCAAGAAAGAACCCCTTGGACTTAAATAAGAAGTCAAAATTTCTGTACTTTGAGAGAGGTAACAAGTGCCAAAAAGGTTATCTAATAATTCCCCAGACTCAACAAACATGATCCTTGCACAAAGTGTGACGAGGCATGGGATGATCACAGGTCTCAAATCTGTTAGCTTTTCGTGTCCTTTCAGCCTTCGTGCTATTCCCTTCCACTTGCTCCAGTGACAAATAGATCCAGAGACCTTGCTCAATTATGGTGACTTCAGTCCTGTTTCTGAGAGTTAGGAGTCAGCAATAGAATATTAGCACGAGTGTCTGCTACCACCATAACAGCCACACTTGTACCAATCCAAATTATTTACTGCGAAGTAAATGAAACTTCTTTCTTGTCACTCCCTACAGATGATATGTTGCCTTGTTATAAAGTAGTTCATTCATTCAGAGTTAAAGTATAGGAAGAATCCCCAGGGTCAAAAACGTTTGACCTTCAGTTTTTGCTATTATGACCAATGCTGCTATAAAAATTCTTTCATGTAACTTTGGTGCATACCTGTGAGAATTTGCGTTAGGACAGTTATTGCTGGGAAATAGTAATTGCATTTATTTGGTTTAACGGAATATTGTCTCCTTGTTTTCCAACTTGCGCACAGTCTTTTCATCTACCACAAGTAGTTCAGGTGGTCCAGATCTTCATGGAGTCTTGGTATTATCAAGCCAATCCATCTTTGTCAACCTCATGTTGAGGCAGTCACACAACAAAGAGTCACAAAAGATGACATAGGGCATTCTGTTTTAATTAAGTTCACTAAAAATGTCTGACATGAAACGCTTTGTTGTTTAGGAGCACATATCTAAATCCTCTTTTAAAAAGTGAAGATTCTGTTTAAAAGTCAATAATGGTTACTTTGGGGGTTAGGGGATACATTCAATGAGAGCACGTGGTTTTTTGCAATACTTGCTTCACAACTTACATGTATGTTACCTTGTTATTTTACATGCAACAATTGTTTCACAACAAATAAAAAATGAAGTATTTTCCCTCTAACTCTAGTTAGGCAAACAGAGAAGATACAGAGGTTAAAATTGCAACTAGTCACAGGGAAGTGACTGGTGAGATAGTACAGCAGGTAAGTCACTTTCCTTGCATATGTTTGACCTGAGTTCTATCCCCAGCATCCTGAAAGGTCCCCTGAGCACCACCAGGAGTGATTCCTGAGCGCAGAGCCAGGAGTCACTCCTGAGCATCGCCATGTGTGGCCCACAAACAAACAAACAAAATGCAACTAAGAAAATGTGCAGAGAGAGGGAGTGAATGTGAAGGAAGAGCATGGAAGGATGCATGAGGCAGCCCAAGTTGAACAGAAATATGGCCATCCGCTATTCTGAATTTTGAGTTACGACTTTCTTTTGATGAGTGTGTCTTTAGGAAAGTCATTTAGTCACGCAGAATTTCACTTCTCCCTGTAGCTAATAAAGACTATCTGTTTCTTGAGGCTGCTGTGAGAACTGAGTGAGAAAATTGCAAATGAAAGTCTTATCCTGGAGATGGTACCTTTAAATATTTTAGTATTGGTGTTACAAGAATTATTGGTAAGCACGTTTGGAAGAGAAGCATCTGAAGTTTTCCTTTTGAGATGCCTTAAAGTATTGGAAATCCATCCTGATAGTAAGAAGTTGGTCTTTGCCAAGTCCTGGGTAGGGATACATCATCAAACCTTGAAATAAAGTCACGCTGATGGGGGGATTAGTTGGGAACATTGGGTTAGAAGCAAAAGGGTCTGTTAGGTGACACACTGATTTGCCCCTGGTCACTCCTCTTGACCTGAGACTGTAGTCCCAGAACTTGCGAAGGGGGAAGAAGTCTAATCAGGACAGAATTAGAACACCTCCATCAGCTCCTGCTGATGATTTATAATAATTCCATGTCATCGAGAAGCTTAGCTCCAGTCTTCTTTCTTCACATGCCAGGGTTTCCTTGAATTTTCATCTAAATTATCAGGTCTGCAGCATCAAGTAGGGATGAAGGTATGATGGTGCACATAGATTGAGAATAATTAAGGACTCCAGTAGGTACTTCTTCAGCTCCAATGGAGATTCTATGCAAACACTTACTTCGTAAAGTCTAGCTGGGATATCCCAGCCTTAATACGAGCTCTCAGGTCAAAGCAAGCAGTTCCCGGTCTTGGAGGCTGATGAGAAAGCTCCACCGGACCAGTGCCTTTTGGAGGCAATGAGAGAGGGCACTCCTGTGTAAGGAAACAAGGGTGCCCCATCACAGCTCCCAGAGGAGATCTGAGTGTTCGATGTATGTTGGACCTGGCCTGCTAACTCAGCCTATTCCGATCAAAATCATTTCCCGTTGATTACTGCAAGATGATGCTTCCATGAAGAATTTGTCGGTGCAAGCTGCCTGTGTTGGAAAACAGGACCTGCTTTATGGTGTGCCAGCAGGGAGTGCTCATCTCCCCATTTTGTGTTGGTCTTGTGGGGTAGAGGAGAAAGCCCCTTTGGATGCACACCAAATAACCCAGGGCCATAAAAAGCTGGTATAATCTTTTAAGCTGAGTTTAGAGTTTTTTCTTTTAGATTTTATTTGTATAAATAAAAAAATTAGACAACAAGATAGCCAATACCCTTATTCCTGCCATATCATCATCATCATCATCATCACCATCATCATCATCATCATCATCATCATCATCATCATCATCATCATCATCCCCTGTTGATTGTCGATTTTCTCGAGCAGTCTCAGTAACATCTCCATTTGTCCTAGCCCTGAGATTTTAGAAGCTTCCAGGAGCTTGGTCTTATAGTCTCATAGTTTTATAGTCTCTGGATGTTGGCCGTTGGTGGGATTACACGGCGCCAGGGGCAGTTTCTGGGTATGACTGCCTAGCTACTGTAAAATGGGGGATCTGGGCAGAAGAGGCCCAGTCTCGATCTGAGCAGCCTTGGAGATCCCGGCCTCAGGTTCCACACACCTGGGTTCCTCTGCTGGGTCCTTTATGCGTGAGGTGTGGAGAGGGGCCTTGAGCATGGCTGTGGCTGGGTTCCAGAGGTCTTCGGCTTCCAGGGCTTTGCTTGGTGCGTGGAGGGAAAATCAGCCCCAGTGAAGACAGTCAGGCGCGGGGGCAAGACTCTGCCATATATTAGTAGTAACTGCCCGCATCCGAACATTGGAGGCCAAGTTCAAATTCCCTTGGCTTACTGGTTCTATTCCCTCTTTCTTCTTATTCCTTCTGAGTCCTTGAGGTTTCCGATATGAGAATTTGAGCGTCATCGCCTTGTCCATGCCTTCTCCCCCACTCCTTAATTGCTGTTTCCCTGATTACTGGGATCTCGTTCCTGCTATTTCTGTGACAACTGTGGCAGCTGGCACACACTCAGTGTTAGTGCTCATACATCTGGGACTTGCTGCTGCTTCTGAGTTGGCCTGTGATGTGGAGTGGGGCCAGGGTTTAACTCAGCTCACAGTCCTGTGTGCAAGCCTTCTCCCCTCACCCTCTCCATCTCTTCATACATTTACTCTGCTTGATATAGCCATGAGCAACATATTGTGTTCTTTGTTTTTAAAATATGATTTATTTATAACATTTTTCTGAAACTTCTTTTTCACATTTTTTTGGTTCTTGAGTTGTAGTCAAGATGGCTGCGTAATTACCATTGTAGTACAATATCAATTCCGTAGTACAAATATCCTATACTATAAATAAAGCTAGAATAAGCATCCTCTTTATTTTTGGGTTTTTTTTTTTTGCTTTTTGGGTCACACCTGGCGATCCACAGGGGTTACTCCTGGCTCTGCACTCAGGAATTACCCCTGGCGGTGCTCAGGGGACCATATGGGATGCTGGGAATCGAACCCGGGTCGGGTTGCATGCAAGGCAAATGCCCTACCCGCTGTGCTATTGCTCCAGCCCCGAATAAGCATCCTCTTAACAGATGTTCTTTTCATATTCTATGGGTTAGGCTTGCCTGCTTTACAGGAATACATGTGTTTGTGTGATTTCAATCTCAACATCAAGGTATCCCAATTAATTTTGGGACAATGATATGTTGAGGCTAATTCACTAAGTTTTGCAAGCACCAATGGTTAAAGTTTTGTAAGTTTTGTTAGGTAGTTGTTAAGAACAAGCACAATCAAACCATTCTAAAATTTTACAATGGAATCAAATTATATTTTAAATATGTTTGAATATAATATTTAAAGAATATTCAAGTATAATAAATACTTAAGATGCATGAATTTCCAATTACCTTGCTGTATCTGACAATGATATATATTCTGGTGATGTTTATGTGTTGTGGAAATATTATATATAATGGTGTACATCTTGTTTCAACTCTGCCATATCTTGTTAGCTTAAAATAAGCCATATGGTAGTATTTGCACTACAAAAAACAGAAGTACTACAAAATCAGGGCTTCCTTGAGCTATTGTTTTGTTGATTATGGAGAGGGGGAGGTGGCAGAAATTTTTCATAAATATCTAGATAGATAATTTTTTCCTTTACTGGTTTTATATGCCTTTTTTTCCTTTTCTTCTTTCTTCTTTATGATCATTAAGAATAGGAAAAGGAGTCAGCTAAAGAGCTTGACAAAAATAGAAGCTCACGGACTATGGTGGTTTAACTAACCCCTGGTCTGAACATAAAATAGTGATAGAGAACATGTTAACAGTGCCATTTAACTTGAGTATATTCTGTATGTAATCTTTTTTTACATTACAGATAGCAGGAAAAAAACTGAGTAAATATTCTTCTGGTGTTTGCAGACTGTTACCTGATTTAACAAAGAAGTTGCATCCTTCTCAAGCAAATGAGGCTTTGACATATGTTCTCATTATTTACTTCACTCTTATCTTACTCATTAATGTAAATGAAAAATATCAACCAGCACTCATCAGAACTACACCTGGAACTCTAGTGTTTAAACATTCATCAGCCAACTGGATCACAGACATTAAATTATGAAGGAAAGAAAGAAACCTTTGTGCATCAAATCAGGTGCCTGTGACATTCAGATTGCCTCTTCTCTTTTCTCACACGTGAATACACGCACACCCCTGCTCGTAGGGTGGGCACATCTTGTGCATTATGTAATGCTCCTCCAATTCTTTATTCGCCACTGCATCTAGTTGCTGTTGTTAACATTAAAAATATCACCACCATCATTTTGCATTCTCATTCCCCACCAGATGGGAAATGACTCTAAGTCAGGAACCACACTACATTATTTTCTCCATGCCTTATTTTGAAAATTGGGCTTACCAATAAGAGATAATAGCTACCCCCTATAATTGCTATGAGAAGTAAGCAAAAAAATAAATTGCCGAGGATGGTTTCATATTGTAAACACTAATTAACTGTTAACTACTACACTCAATATTAATGTTATTAGTATTATCTTCAGCAGCCTTAATATCATGGCAACTTCAAATGCCAGAAGAGTTCCGGATCAGTAGCACCCAAACGGCAGATGTTAAATTCATTAATATCATCCCTTTTTTACACATGGAATGTACCAAAGGGGGAAAAAAACTCTTTGGTCCACTTCTAGTGCTAGAGGATGTGGTGATACTACAGTGTAAAAGATAGAAACATGATTTATTGTCTTCTCTAAAGTGCTGATAACCTAACTGGGAGACTGATCACCCTAAATATCCCTTTTTACACATGGAATGTACCGAAGGGGGAAAAAAATCAAGCTGTTTGGTCAGCTTCTAGTGCTAGAGGCTGTGGTGATACTACAGTGTGAAAGATAGAAACATAATTTATTGTCTTCTCTAAAGTGCTAATAATTGAACTGGGAGACTGATCGCCTAAACAGTGGGTCTTGAAGAGTCAGAGACTTCAGAGGTCAAAGAAGAAGATGCTATTTTTTTGGGGGGGTTCACACCCAGCGATGCACAGGGGTTACTCCTAGCTCATGCACTCAGGAACTACTCCTGGCGGTGCTCGGGGGGACCATATGGGATGCTGGGAATCGAACCCGGGTTAGCCGAGTACGGGGCAGACGCCCTACCTGCCGTGCTATTACTCCAGCCCCCAAGATGCTATTTTTTTAATTAAAATTTTTTTATTAAAGCACTGTGATTTACAAAGTTTTTCATAGTTCATTTTGGACATACAGTGTTCCAGCACCAATACTTCAATACCACTGCCAATGTCAGCTTCCCTTTACCGATGTTTCCAGTTTCCCTCCCAGATTACGAGCCTGCCCCCTCTCCCCCACCCCCTACCCCCACTCCACACCATTCTCCCAAGCCTTCCATTGTGACAGGTGCCTTTTCAAGTTTGATTGTTAAAGTTTGGGTCTCATGTCTCATGACATGGGTGTTGTTGACTGTGCGGCTTGGATATTTAGCTCTACAATTCCTTTATGCCATGGATGTTCTTGAACTTCATTGATCCCTGACCCCTGATGCTTCTCATTTATCTCCTCTCCTTCTCTACTTCATTCTTTCTTTCCTTCTACTCCCTATAATCTGGAGACAAGGACGGTCTAGGCAACCCTTCTTTAAGTCATTGCATTCCCTCAGAATGATGCTACTTTCTGTGATGATCACGGAAGGTTCTGGGGGAGACGGATCATGGACTGAGCCATGGGCAGATAGTTTCCTGTGTCATGAGCCAACTAATACGGTAAATCAATATAGACCTTTAATAGGAAGAGAATCTTTGTCTCTCTGTCCTTTCGCTAGCCATTTTCTCCCTTCTATGAAATATCCTGTCTTAAATCCCTAGAAAAGCATCTCACATCTGGAATGATAAAAGCAAACTCTGCTGCGTTCATAGCTCCATCCTTGGGGACACTGGCAGCCTCCATACCTAAAAGCATTCCCAAATTCTTCACAATTATGAACAGCATTCCCACATCCCGTGAAGTGCTTCAGCAACTCACTCTGGGAATATTTTACTTGCTGTTAATGTGCTCAGAATCTGACAGGGACTCCTGCTGACATCCTACTTTGCTCATCCATAAAGTAGGTCTCTCACGGACAGCCAGGCCCCCGTGAAATGACCTCACCCGGTGCCACAGTCTGTCCTCTTCTAGTCCACTGTGATGGGTCTGATCCACGAGGCGTTGGAGAGCTCTCATCACCAGCTCAGGAGGAAGCACGATGCCAAGAGCGGCCTTGGAACATCAGCTGGCCTGCTGGAACGGCCTCAGTATTCTCCCAGTTGGGTTTCTAGCTCTGGAGAGCGGAATGATATCTTGCAATTGTTTCTTTCTCTTGAGCAATTAGGGTTCCTGAGATGGTAATTAAAGTCCGCCTGAGTTCCAAATTTTCTGAGAAATAGATCCTTACACGAATGAATCAGAAGGCCCGTGGAATCAAAATGCCCATGTCATAGTTGGCATAACTGATAGAAGAGTTTGACTTGGCAGGGCCTGGCCATTGACCTAACTCCTCATCCCCACGCCTTGGCCTTGAAGAGAACATGGGGAAAGTATGTCTGCCTCATGGACTGTCCTCTGGCTGGGCATGAGCTGGACATGGGTGGACATGAGCAGCCCTACACGTGGCTGGAGCCCCAATGTTCCAGGGGGGCATTTCTCTTTCCTAGGCAGAGCAGGTGACTCCAATGAGTTGCTGACCAGTCACTGTGCATCTTGCTGACCAATCCTTGTACATGTTCACGGTGTGACCAATCCTCAGTTTTCTAGTGGGAAAGATACACAAGTAACCGAGATTTTTTTGGAAACACTGATCACTTGGCTGAGTTTCTCCAGATTTCATATGATGAAGTCCTAACCCCCAGCGCCACTAAGATGTGAATTTGTTTGGACATCGGATTCTTTACTGAGACTGGATCCTGGTTCAGTATGGCTGATGTCTCTATGCATGGGGGAATTTTATCGGAGAATGGAGGCAAGACAATGTGTAGAGGCATCGAGAGAAAATGGCCATCTCCAGGTCAGTGAAAGAGTCTGGAATAGACCCCTACTTTACAGTCCTCATAGAAAGACCTAACTTAATATAACTGACTTTGTACTTCCATCCTTCAGAACTTGGAGACACTGAATTTCTATTGTTTAAGCCACATGGTTTATGGTACTTTGTTTTGGAGCCCTAGCAACCCGATAAGAGTTTATTTTTATAGTAGTGAAACAAATTGCCTTCTGGATAATTGTTGATACCTCAGAAATATGGGCTTCTAAAATGTGAGTTAATAAATCCCGTTTTCTCGGACAACTGATATTCTGTTTAGCAGTGGTGGTGGTGGTGGCGGGGGGTAAGATAAGATACTTCTTGGTATTTAAGTCACGTGGTGGGAACATTACTGATGTTGGAGTCCAAAGACTTAGGCCCAAGCTCTTATTCTGCATAGGATGTAGAGCTTTGAACGAGCTCCTTCCCTTGTGCATCCTCCCTCGAGGGGTCCCCTTTGAGTTCTCCATTTTCTCTGCTTAAAGGCTCCATGTTTAGAAAGCGTACGTCTCGAAGGTTTCCAAAATGTCACTCATCTTTACAGCTGGAGTGAGGGAGAGTCAGGACAAGGCTCCGGGGAGATGTAAAGAGGTTTGACTAGCTGTCTAGACAGACAACCTTAATGTTTAAACTTGACTGAACATCTGCTAATCATCCAAGATGTTCCTGCTGCTACGCCAGCCTGCAGATGGTCACCTCGGGAATGGCCACCAAAGTTGTGTTACATTGGGGCAACTCTGGGACTAAGAGACAGCGAATCAGTGAGCCTTGTCACTGTAGGAAAGAGTCTGCATGTAGTCTACCCAGCATCCAGCCAAGTGATACTAGAAACTTGATTAGGCTGTGAACTGTTATCTACCGTGAAATGAAATTTTCCTCATAATTGGCAAGATCCCAAAACCCAAAATCTTCACTGTTAACTGTTTAGTCTGGCTATAAGAAAGTAGATAAATTTTATTCCCAACAAATACACTGACTAAATTGAAAAAAAAAAAAACTCTTCCTTTTGTTTTTACCCCAAAAGCTTCTCTTTCTGGTCTCTGCATCATCGAAACCAAGGGCACTTGTCCTGACGTTGAAGAGTATCTCTCAGTACCTCGTTTCCTCCTTCTCCTGAAAGTTTTGAAACTTGAAGTGCAAATAAGAAATGAATTTTAAAAATAAAACCAAGCAAACGACATTATTTTAGTCCAGAAAGGAGAAGGGTACACCAGACAGTCCTGCTGGGGGAGCAGGAGTCTGACCAAGACTCCAGCGGGGCTGGGTTAGGTTAGTTCACGTTTCTCCATAAAATGATGCTTCCTGAAGCATCAGGGAAAAAGAAATAGTTTTAGATGGGAAAGATGTAGATTCACCCTCAGCTATGTGCTTAGGTGGTTTCAAATATGAGGGAAAGTGGTTTATGGAGGGTGAGGAAAATACAAATGTTTATTCCAAGTCTCCAAGTCTCCAAGCTACCGAGAGTATCCTGCGCACACGGGCAGAGCCTGGTATATTCGATATGCCAAAAGCAGTAACGATAGGTCTCATTCCCCTGACCCTGAAAGAGCCTCCAATCGCTGGGAAAGACGAGTAAGGAGAGGCTGCTAAAATCTCAGGGCTGGGAGGAATAGAGACATTACTGGTGCCCACTCGAGTAAATCGACGAACAACGGGATGACAGTGATACAGTGATACAGTGAATTTGTTAAGTGCTTTACAGTGATCTCATTAAGTGCTCCCAACAGTTTTGTTGGGGTGGGGGGCGTGAGGGAGACGCTATTACACGGCTTCTCCTGTGATGGAGAACTCTGAGGGTGTGGACAGTTGATCTCTGCCTCAGTTGCGTGTCTTACAGGTGGTCAGGGATGTCTGATGGCAGGCATTCTGAGACGGGGGGAGGTCAGCTGTCTTTCCCGCCAGCTCTCGCCCGCTCCCAG
The DNA here is from genome assembly GCF_027595985.1 of Sorex araneus. Taxonomy (NCBI): domain Eukaryota; kingdom Metazoa; phylum Chordata; class Mammalia; order Eulipotyphla; family Soricidae; genus Sorex; species Sorex araneus. The sequence continues at coordinate 251,993,416 of NC_073303.1, forward strand.
TCGAGTCTCACGGATGCTTGAGAGCTCCGCTCTGGCCTGTTTAAGTGTGTGCTGTTGCCTGGGAACACGACACATCCCCGGCTGAACTTTGAACAAATTCACATCTCACTTTCTCCCGAAATCCTAGAGTTCCAAGTGTGGCATTCCTGTTCGAACTCAGCGTTGTTCCCACGATGCTCAGGCATGGAAAGGCACTTCCGCGGTGCCCTTCACGTCTCCACTGCCTCTCCTCTCACCCGTAGGGCTCTTGTTTTCATAGGAATCATCTGATGAGGTTATTGCTTTCTCTTTTCTTTTTTAAAAAACTGCTTATTTATTTAAAGTTTTTTTTCTTTTAAATTGAATCACTGTGAGATAGACTCTTACCAAGCTGTTTATGATTCGGTTTCAGTCCTACAGTGTTCCAACACCCATCCCTCCCCAGGGTACATTTCCCATCACCCGTGTCCCCAGGTTCCCTCCCATCACCCGCCCCGTTTCACCCTGCCCCCCCCAGCCCAAGCCTGTCTCTCTGGCAGGCACTTTTCTAACGATGAGGTTATTTCTGACCCAGGCTGATTTGTCTTCCGTCCTGTGGTTCTATATTTAAGAATTGAGGATACCAATTCGTCATTCATTTTCTCTTCTGAGTTTTTTTTTCTTCCCCCCAACCAATGGAAAACTGACACAAGGATGGATCTTGGAGATCGGATGACAGAATCAGCTTCTCACTACTTTCTTTTCCTTGCAACCACAATTTTGAATTCTGTTGTCTGTGCTGGAGTCTGCTCAGTTAGTCAGTTATCCAGGGCAGGTGAGGAGTCGGTAAGGCTTGGGACAGAAGGCTGAGCCCGGGCCGAATCTCTCTGTTGCGTTTCCCTTTGAGGCAGATACACTGCATCAGCTGGCTTGCTCTCTGCCTGATACACTGCATCAGCTGGCTTGCTCTCTGCCTGATACACTGCGTCAGCTGGCTTGCTCTCTGCCTGATACACTGCATTTGCTGGCTTGCTCTCTGCCTCGGCGGGCGGTGTCTGAACACAAATGTAACTTGGCTCACCTTTTGCCGCTGAGATGACAGTGGGCAGTGGGGCGTGGGAGGGGCCGTTCCTCCCCTTCCTAAGGATCATCTCTGAGCCCTGGGTGAAGGAGTGCATGGCCTTTTTGAGAATTTACTGGACAGAGAGAGGTAGAGAACGTTTCAGTGAGTAGATAGAAGAGCAGAAGTGTTGATGAAAGTCCTCCCCTCCCCTCCCCGCCCACTTCTCACAGAGAGGTGGTAAGAGGAATAAGCGTTTCCACACTCAGAGACTGTAGTATTTTTCTACCTGGGCAGGAAAAAGTCATTCAAACACTTAGAGCTGCAAGAGGCAAACTGATTCTTGTTGCAGACAAGAAAAGAGTGACTCGAACACTGACACCCGTCTGTTCAGGCTCTAGACCTGAGAATTCTGACTCCTGGTGAGTGCTCCTAATTCAGGCTGGTACTGTCAGACTTTCTCCCGGAGTCTCTCCACACACCCACAAATGGTTTTCAGCTTGCTCTAAACAGCGTTATGTATAGGAGCTCTCTTTGTACTGGAGCTTTGATCAGGTGGCCTGAGGCAGTACAGAGCTAATCCCTTTGCCCATTCAGTCGCTTTGTCTGTTGACTGACACCTTTTCTGAACAGCTTTCTGTTCTATACCAGGACCCCCCTAGGGCAAGTTTGTAAAATCAAAGTGGAATTCTAATAGTTGCCTTGTCTTTCTGGACCAAACAGGAATAGGGAAAGGTGTTTCAGGACCCAGCATCCCTGTTCTCTCCCCTCTGGGCCGTTTCTCATTTGAGTTTCTGTTTATTACACGAGTGGCACTATAAGAATCACAAAGAAAAGATAAATGTTTCTTTCATCCCACTGTAGAAGGACATGGGTAAAGCACAGACTTAGGAAATAAAAGAGGACTGCATGTAAATTCCCTCTCTGTCATTCTATCAATGAATGACATGGAACAAATTACTTAATTTCTTCAAACCACAGTTTCCTCACCTACATGTGAGAAAAACAAAATTTTCCTCTGTGTAGGAATGTGTATTAAAAGAATAATACATAGATTATTCTTCGGGATATGAACTTGATAAGTTTTAGTTCTTTCCTACTCTCTTTGTTCAAAATAACCATTTTTGTTGTTGTGCTACCATCAAGTTCTGGTCTAAATAATACTTCCTCATACTATAGATACAATTTTTTTTTTGCATTTTTGTCTTGCATCACTGTTTTTTTTCTATTATTTTAAGTTGAATTACATGAAATTGCTGATGTTCAGCCAACCATGTTTACCTAGAAATAGCAATTTCCATTTTTATGCTTAATACAAAGTTTTCAGTCATTGTTATAAAAGAATGAATACTAAACTATTGATTTCATGTACTGTGGTTTGAATAAGAACTCCCTATTATTGGCCACTTTGGTTATTTCTCACTTTTTTTTTTAACCTTTTAAAATAGTCCTATAATAAAAATGTTCACGTTTATATGATTTTTTAATTCTTTTCATTGTTTTCTTGGGATTGTCTCAGAAGTCAGTCCAACTTTATTTTGAAACCCAACAAACTGTTCATTTTGCTCCTCTTCATCACTTCCATAGTCTGCTCCTTAGGTCTGTGAGGGATTTAAGTATGCTGGCAGGACCAACTTAGAAAACAATGGAAATTCAGAGACGAGCACCTGGTATTTGTCAGGACTGAAGCAGAGGGACAAAGAACAAAGAAATAACGGGGATTCTTCTCTGGAGGCCTGCTCAGTCTCACAAGAAATTAAAAAAGCAAAAGACATTTCATTGATTTTGAGCTGTCAAGGAAGCCAGGAAAAAGCGCACACAAAAAAGAAGCTTGGAAGCTTCTTATATGTCCATCAATAGGAGAATGAGTAAATTAAAGGAAGTATGGTTATTTGAGGCCTGTCATAGTCAGTTAAAAATGAGCTAAATCTATGTATAGAAATATAAAAAATATATCCTCAAAAAGAGTTAATGAAGAAAAGCAAATTATAGTATGGTACAGCTTACTAATTATGTCAACTTAAAAACCATGCCGGATTGTATTTTGTCTCCTCATGGATACAAACAAACATATTTAAAATTATTAAGAATAAAATTATTAAGAATGAATGGGGACAATGTACATCAAAGCCATGATCCCCTTTCCCTCTAGAAAGTACGACCCAAGACAAATTACAGCTATATATATATTTTTCCATAAGAACACAGGAACAAATATGGCAAAAAGTTCATAATGAATTCCGAGCCAGGAACACCAAAGTGCTCCATTATTCTTGGCTCATGTTTGTGTTTAATTCTCAAATCATCGACGTGATTGTGGTCAGTGTCTTGTCAATAACAAAACCTCTGAAGAAGTGGCAAGCATTGGGTGCAAGAGCCACCCACGTAGAAGTAGTTGATCTTCAGGTATTCATGAATCAGCAGATGAGCTCAGGCCGTCTCCTGTGAACCTTGGCAAAGTCCTTTTTTCCTCTCCTTGCAGCAAGACAAGTCTACCTTGTTGTTGGCTTCTTTACATTTCCAAGAGTTTTGTCAGCTGGAGTTCTGGGAGTGCTGAAGTCCCAAGGCTGTCCCGCCAGTCTTGCCCGCCGTGGATGCCACAGGGGTTCAGCATCCACTTGAGATCCCAAACATGATCTGGTGAGCCGATTTGCCCAGCTGATTCCAGAGAAAGCGCCTCGGATTTGAACAATGAGAAATCTCTGCTCTCATTAAGAAGCAGGTTCTGATTCTTTCTGATAAACTCTACCAAGACGTTGTAAAGGATTAGATTTTAAATCTACAAACCATGTATCTAAGTGAGATCTTATATACAGGGCGTAGTGACCAAAGAGCAGAATGGCTATAGGTGGAGCTGGGGGTCGTAGGTTAAGCTGACGAGGCCAAGGCTCATGTTATCATGTTACCCAGCTGTAGTCAAGCATATGTTATGTCACCAAACTATGCCTTTAGTACCAAGACACTTATCCTGCCAAATTCCAAGAATGTTGCCTCTTGATAGCTCACTATTGCATCTCTTCCCAGGAATTGACAACTTGCCTTGCCACAAGTTATTTTCTTTCCCCAAGGTACAGTTCACATCCAGTGAATGGTCTAAGTGAATTTGCAAAGACCTGACCCTCCTTCTTTAGTTGGGATAGTTTAAGGGCTGCCCTGGCTGCAGAGTTGCTTAAGAGATTTACTGGTTTCGTTTATAAGAATATAAGAATTTAACTTCTATGCCCATTCTCCATTTCTTACCTCTAGTCCTTCATGCCCCACAAGTATAATCCTAAGAGAAGTATTTCCTGAGGGCCAGTATCCAAGGAACCTGATGTCCAACCTACCAACCATGAAATACAAGTTTTTCCCATTCTTTATTTGTTCTCATTTGGATAGTTTAAATTAGTCCTGGAAATTGATATTCCTGGTTTCTATCATGCCCAGTAGTTAGTCCAATATCTGTGTTTGAAAGAAAAAAAATATTAAGTCCTGATCTTAAGGAGATCTTTAGGACTTAGTTTTCAGTTCAGATCAAAACTAAAATCTTAGTCTTAAAAAACAAAATAGCTAACCTTGGGGCTGGAGCAGTAGCACAGTGGGTAGGGCGTTTGCCCTGCACATGGCTGACCTGGGTCCAATTCCCAGCATCCCATATGGTCCCCTGAACACCGTCAGGAGTAATTCCTGAGTGTAGAGCCAGGAGTAACCCCTGTGCATAGCTGGGTGTGACCCAAAAAGCAAAAAAAAAAAAAAAAAAAAAAAAAGCTAACCTCCCTTCAAATGAAATGCCACGGAAAAATCCAGCTGAAAGAGCACTAAAAAATTTATGTGCTAATTGAGTGAAACAGACCTGCTCTGGGAGAGAAAAATAAATGTGATGGAAGAAAGGGACCTCAAAGAGGGGTTGGAATGTCAGCAACAAGAACAACAGCAACAACAAAAAAGAAGGGCTGGAGGGATAGCACAGCGGGTAGGGAGTTTGCCTTGCACGCGGCCGACCCAGGTCTAATCCCCAGCATCCCATATGGTCTCCTGAGCACCGCCAGGAGTAATTCCTGAGTGCAGAGCCAGGAGTAACCCCAGAGCATCGCCAGGTGTGACCTAAAAAAAGCAAAATAAAAAGCAAACAAACAAAGAAAAGAATTTAAAAATTGACAAAGAACCAGAAAATTTACAGAAAAATTGTTGGCAGATAAAACTACAAATTAGATGGTAAAGAGGAGGATGAGGGTAATCTCCTAGTAGAGTTTCAATTGATAGAAGCATAAAAGAAAAGACCAATTTGCAAGAATCACGAGAAAAAAGAGGGGAAAGATACACAAAGAGACACAACTTAAGACTATCAAGTTGTGAGGAGCATTGAGTATTGGCCAACCAAGTTGGTTTTATCTATTTAAAAATATTTTTTTAATTGAATCACCATGAATTGCAGAGTTACAAAGATCTTTGTGATTGAGCTTTAGGCCTAAATGTTCCAACACTAGTCCCTTCACCCGTGCCCACTCCCCTCCCTCCACGAGCATCTCCAGTTTCTTGCCTGTTCCCCAGCCTGCCTTTATGGCAGGCACATTTCCCCCCCCCTCTGCACCTGTCCCAGTGTTCCCTAACCTGTCCCCCTAATCCTTGACCCAGTGGCAAGCTTCCTACTGAAGAACTGTTCTCCTTCTTTGTTCCTATTGCCTTTTTGATATTTTGATACTTGATATTCCCTAATAAGTTTTTTTAGTAGACCACATATGAGGGAGATCATTCTGAGTCTTTTCTTCCCTGATTTTACTCGACGTGTTACTTTCCAGATTCACCCACGTGGCAGCAAGTTGCATGCCTTCATCTTTCCTTGTGGTCAAGTGGTATTTCATTGTGCATATGTGCCGTAGTTTCTTTATCCAATCATCTCTTCTTGGATCGTTTCCATATTTTGGGTATTGCAAATTGTGCGACAGTGAACATAAGATTGCAGAGGTTTTTTTCCTGCACTGTGCTTTTGGACCCTCAGGGTATTTCCCCAGGAGTGGAATTGCTGGGTCATGTGTTAGCTCAGTTTCTAGTTTTTTTGAGGAACATCCATACTGTCAAAGACCGGACCAATCAGCATTCCCACCAACAGTGAATGAGGGTCCCTTTCTCTGCCACATCCTTGCCAGCACTGGTTGCTGTTGCTCCAAAACAGGTTGTTTTTAATTTGAAAGCATGGGCTGGGTTAAAAGTTGGGGCAGACACTGAAGGCTTGGGATCAAGGTTGACAAGAGGTCAAGGAGTGTTGGAAAACCAACCACTGGACCTGGATGAAGGCTTGTCAGATCTATGGGGGAGATGAATTTGGAGGAAGCCCAAGGCCTGTGAAGAAGCTGACCTCTAAGTATCAGGTCCAGATATTTATGTTGTCTATGTCACAGTCCCTCCTGCACGTCCTTTGTCACTGCTCCCTCAGTTATCTCCTGTCTGCTCATCCATATCCTGCTTGTCCAGGGGGACCCAGGACAAGTAAGCGTCCTCTGTGAAATCCTGTCTGGCCCCATTAGTCCCCACTGACCTCTCTCTTTGAACTCATACAATCTTTCAAGCCAGCCTATTTATTTGTTATACATTTAACCTGAGTTGGCACTGTTTAATAAGATGTTGTTGGAGCTTGTAATACCTAGACAAGTGCTAGAAACCTATTGTCTTATGTACTTCTGGGTTACCTCATTTATAATTTACTAAGACAGTGTGTTGCTTCTCCTCATCTTATCTCTGGAAAAAAGGTTCTTTTCAGGGCTGGGAAGATAGCTTAAATAGTAGGGCACTTGCCTACCATTTGTGAGCCTGTATGAGGCCCTGAGTTCTACCTCTGGTACCCCATGGGCTCCTGGAGTGGCGGATGCTTCCGGGTTGCTGGAAATGGGCCCAAATCTTCTGAGAACCACTGGGCATGACCACTATAAAAAATTCCTTTTCATCTATCTTGTGATTAGTTGAAGAGTAGCGTTTGGCACTTAATAGGGCCCATGACATGTTTACATATTTGCATATGAAGTACTGTTGGGTTTGCCTTTGTAATTCTCTATACTTTAGAGCCATTCCGAGAGGTGATGTCGTTGTTTCCATTTTCCATGTAGGAAATTTAAGGCATGAGAGGTTAAATACTTTTCTCATAGTTATGGTGTGTAGTCGAATCAAGGTAAAAATAGACAACCGAGCTCCAGTCCCCACCCATATTAATTACTGCCCCGTGCAATAAGACACTGAAAGAAAAAGTTGATGGATATGTGAGCTTGAGGAATGACTCTGGCAAATGACATGCCCAAGTCTTGTTGCACAGTGAGAAATTTCATCCTCAGGAATGTTTTCTCTGTATCTTTGCAAGAGAAGAAAGTTTGCTACTGCTCTTAATTATTCCCAGAATGAATTTAATTTGGGGGTGGGAGAGGTTTGGGCCCCACCCGTCAATGCTCAGGGATCATTCCTGGCAGTGCTCTGGGGACCATATGGGATGCTGGGGATTGAACCTGGGTGTGCAAGGCAAGCGCCTTGCCTGCTGTACTATCTCTGCTCCCCACCTCCAGTGAGTTTAGCATATAGGCTCTTATTGACTAGCACAGTGGTAAGGCATTCGCCTTTCACGCGGTCGACCCGTGTTCGATTCCTCCACCCCTCTCAGAGAGCCCGGCAAGCTACCGAGAGTATCGCGCCTGTAGGGCAGAGCCTGGCAAGCTCCCCGTGGCGTATTGGATATGCCCAAAACCATAACAGTAAATCTCACCATGAAAGACGTTACTGGTGCCCGCTTGAACAAATCGATGAGCAACAGGATGACAGTGACAGTGACAGTGATTGACTTCTGAAGTCCTGTCTAATTCTTAAAGATTAATGCTGGTAAACCCTCCTTGAGAATGAGTAGGAAATAAGGAGACTTCAGGAATGTCTTCAGAGCATGTTTTGTGAACTTTGAGATGCATTTTTGGTGGCGGGGAGCACCCCTGTGGGTGCTCAGGGCATTCTCCTGGCTCTGCACTCAGGGATCACTTCTGGCGGGCTTGAGGACCCTTATGGGGTGCTGGGGATCAACCCTGGGTCGGCTGTGTGCAAGGCAAGTGCCCTGCTCACTTCACTGTTTCTCTAGCCCCTTCAGGATATACTTTAAACTAAGGTGCTAAACAGGTTGTAAACCCTTTAAAGTATTATTCAGCTTAATTTGTAACTTTCAGATGCTCACCAACCTCTCTGGATATTAGAGAGGCCTGTACGGTTTGGGCCTTCCCTGGGGGCGCCGTTAACTCAAATAGACCAAGGCAGAAGCACAGCCAAGGGTATTTATCATAAACAGCCATCCTTGTTTCCCTCTTTTCTCTTTCTTATCGAAAGTTAAAGGCGACATGTTAGATTTGTGGCTATCAGAGGGTTATCGCGTGTTGCCAAGTGAAAAAGCACAGCTGAGCTGGGTTTAGCTTGATGGCCCCTCTGTTGAAACTTAGGGTCTCTTATCTCTGCATCCACTTCTCCTGTCTAGACACTTGACAATGATTTGCAGGAAATTGAGGCACTTACTCCTGCTGAGAAGGCAGGGCAAAAACATTTCTAAATTTCTAAATATAAATCCATGTATGTGTGTGTGTGTGTGTGTGTGTGTGTGTGAGAAAAAGAGAGAGCGACAGATAGACAGGTAAGCAAATTAATGCTAATTCAAAAGGAAACAGCAATGGTTATTATTATTATTTTCCTAATTTGTTTGGCTTTTGTCTCTGAGAATGGGCTTACTCAGTAGGGCTAGAATATTGTATGTTCTAGTTTCTAGACTAGTAAATTCATTTAGGTATTTATGGGACAAAACACCATCTTCTTTGATGAAAGAAAACAGGAGGACCCAGGAGTTTTGTTTTCAGTAACTTTTCTTTAATTGCTTTCTTAAAAAAAATTCTCTTGTTAAGATAGGAAAATAATTCTATTCTATTAATAGCTGGTATTAGAATTTTATACAATAAAAAATTGGTTTTTGCTAAAAAAATGCTGCGATAAATTCACTCCAGGGTCTTTGGACCTTGGTATAATCACCTGGTACCCAGGTTTTGAGAAAAGACAGAATGGTTTGCTGTTATATATAGGACAAGGGACTTAGAATTTTCCTTTCCTGGGGCCAACTAGAGGAAATGAGCCTTTAGGGTAAATGTCACTGGGGAAGGATAAAAGACATGTTTTCCAAAATTGTTAATTCTAAGAAAAAAATTGAGAGAGAATAAAAAAAAGCTAAAGATAAAATTTAAGGTTCTTCTCTGTGGATTAGAATACACTATTTCCCTCTTCACCTTTCTTCTCTCCTGTGAAATCTTCTAATTTCCTTGGAAGAAGAGGCATATTGTATGTCTATGTGCTTAGCCAGAATGCTTTAATAGCTTCAAAGTCAGAGATTATGATGTTAGCTGCTGTCTGGGTCTATTTTTGGACCTTCTAAAATATTAACTTTTGCACAGCACACCCCGGAGTTAATTTGATTCATTTAAAGTAACTAAACTGGTTGATAGGATGAAGCATGCGATCGTTATTCTGCAGTGCATTCAGGAAGGGAAGAATTAAGAGGTTCAGAGACAGTAGAGTGGGTAAGGCACTTGCCTTGCATGTGACAGGCCTAGGTTCAATCCCCAGCACCCCAAATGCTCCCCTGATCACTCCCATTGGGAGTCATCCCTGAGCACTATAAACCCTGATGTGTGACTTGAAAACTAAAAAAAAATGATTGAAGGAGAGCTAAGTTTATAATTGCTCATATTTTCACATAAGGAGAAGTTAAAAATGCAACAGAAATGAATTATTTTTTATGGTTCTGGAGACTAGTCTTAGATTAGAAAGGTGAGCAGGGCTGATTAACCTGGAGTTGCTCTCGCTGACTTATAACTGAACATCTCCCTTTGCTTCACTTGTTCCTCCCTCCTTGTGTGCCGTCTATGCCCTCAGCCTCCCTTGTAAGGACTTGAGCCCTATGAAGTTAGGGGCCACTCCTATGACCTCATTTCGTCTTAATTACCTCCTTAAAGGCCTGTTTCCTGACAGAGCCCTATTCCGAGGACCTGGGGTTAAGGATTTGAACATGTGAACGTGGAGGGTGGATGACTTAGCCCACAGTGGTAAGGCATCTGCAGTTTGAGATGTCGTGCACGCATCCCTGACATCAAAAGACACACATGTTTTTATCTGCCATATGAAAACACACATGTAGCTTGGTGCAGGCTGAAGGAGTTTGCCCATTGCCTGAGGCTCAGCAGTGAGGAATATGCAGTAAATTCTACCTAATGCGGCATGATGTAGCCCACCAGGAATGTTTCCTGCTTTGCGGTGCTCTTTATAATCACACTGGGGCTTCTTTCCCTCTGTCTGTAAACTCCAAATGGTATTGCTTTCAGTCATGTACTTGTGAAACTCAAACCTTGACTCTGTCTCCAGTAAGAGCCAATGATTTCCTTTGCTAGTTTGTTTCAATTCAGTTCATTTTTTTTTTTAAAAAGTGCTTCCACCATTGTCTTCTAATATTTATCAAGGAAAGCGCACGTTATTTAAGGATTTTCTTCCCGCCTTGCTTTTCTAAGGAACCAACCCGTCATCCATGACAGTCCCTGAAGACGTTTCCTTAGTGAGCTGGGGATGAAGACATTAGCTTTAGCATGGCAGAATTCTGCCAAAGATAGATTTTTGTTCAAGTAGTTAACTCCCTTTGTGTTTAAAAAAAAAAGCCGGGCAGGGCGCCCACTCTGGAGAAGCGTGTGTGAATTGTAATTTGCTTAAGATAATTGTGTTTAAACTGGTGAGGTCGTATAGGGATCAGAGCACTGGCCTTGCATGTGCCAATATGGCCCCTTGGGCACCTCTAGGAGTGATCCTTAGCTCAGAGTCAGCCCTGAGCACAGCTGGGTGTGTCCCTCTGCCAAAAAAAAAAAAAGATATTAAGAAACACAATATGGAAATACTGTGTTTATCTCTGTTCTTTTATTATTTATTTATTTATTAAAAATTTTTTTTAGTGAGTCACAGTGAGGGTACAGTTACAGATTCACACCTTTTCGTGCTTGTTTTTCCCTCATGCAATGTTCGAGAGCCCATCCCTCCACCAGTGTCCATTCTCCACCACCCATGAACCCAGTATCCCTCCCACCCCCCCATGCCATCCCCCCCACCCCACCCTGCCTCTGTGGTGGGGCATTCCAATTTGTTCTCTCTCTCTCCTTTTGGGTGTTGTGGTTTGCAGTAGGAGTACTGAGTGGCCATCGTGTTCAGTCTCTAGACTACTTTCAGCACGCATCTCCCTCCCCTCGCAGGATCTCCAATCACATTTTACTTGGTGTTCCCCTCTCTATCTGGGATGACTTGCCCCCAGCGTGTGAGGCCAGCTTCCAAGCTATGGAGCCAACCTCTTGGTATTATATACTACTATTCTTAGGTATTAGTCTCCTACTCTGTTACTTTATATTCCACAGATGAGTGCAATCTTTCTATGCCTGTCCCTCTCTTTCTGGCTCATTTCACTTAGCATGATACTTTCCATGTTGATCCACTTATGTGCAAAGTTCATGACTTTATCTTTTCTAACAGCTGCATAGTATTCCATTGTATAGATGTACCAAAGTTTCTTTAACCAGTCATCTGTTCTTGGGCACTTGGTTTTTTTCCAGATTCTGGCTATTGTAAACAGTGCCGCGTGTTTATCTCTGTTCTTGCTGGTGATTCATTTGAACAGGAAGCCTTAGAGTAAGCCTGTTCAGGGGCTTCTGGAAAGAAGAGGTGTATGTAAGACAATATCCCATCCCTTTATGACCTGTAACTCCTCTGACCCTATGTGATATTTGAATATGCCTCTTAGGAGTGTTGAGAAGACCAACTAACTAAATTTGCGCTTGCAAAGGCATTTGGAACTATCTAGATCCAAACTTGTGAGCCGCTCGCTGCCCGGAGTGATGTCCGGGTGGCTTTGGGACTCAGGAGAGCCGGTCTTCTCTCCAGGAACCGGTCAGACCCACCCGTGGGAGAGCGAGCTCCACTTCGATCCTCGGCACGCACATTTCTCCATCTCTCCACAACTCATCGTAAACATACAAAGACATCCTAGCCGGGGGTTCCTAACCACACAGAGACAAGCAAGAGACAATTCCAAACGGCAAAGGTCACGGTGGCAAAGCAACACAGAAACCCAGCTAGGTTTCGTTAGCGGAAACGCTTGCCCCGTTGACCCAGCCAGTAATCATGAGCTCTATAGCCTCTCTGACAAGGAATTTAGGAATAGAACTGTTAAGGATGCATCAGGAACTCAAAAAGAAAAAAAACCCAATGGATTGCACCACCCATAAAATACAGGAGAGTATGAGAGCAGAGATGAAGAAAATATAAACAAGAATTCAAGCCGAAATAGCAGACCTGAAAAATCTGGTAGGTGAAATGAAAAACTCACTGGAAGACCTCAGCAGTAGAGTAACAGTTGCCTAGGACAGAATCGGTGAGCTCCCGATAAGGGGCAGAAAAATCTTCAGACAGCGGCAGAAGAGGGAAAAGAGCCTCAAAATAAACCAGCAGATGATAAGAGAACATTGGATGAAGTCAAGCGGAACAGCAAGAACCTGGGGGTCCCAGAGGGATAGGAAAAGAACAGTGATGAAGGAATTACCTAGAAGATCATTGGCATTCAACAAGTATTATCATCATATCATATATCACTGTCGTCCCGTTGCTCATCGATTTGTTCGAGCGGGCACCAGTAACGTCTCTCATTGACGAGAGTTAAAGAGTTAAATACGCTGTACGATCAAGGGGAGTGTTTTTCATCTTCCAATTTGTGAATGCCCAGAATTATATGGTTTCAAAAGCAACAGAACTTTTATTTCTTGGAGGAGTATTGTCAACAGGATCAGAAATTTGTGGTCTCAAATAGTTGTAGCTCTAATGTGTTACTCACTGGTTCTGTGACCCTACGTGATCTGCTTCATCTGTACATGCTTGTTTTATCTATAGGACTAGAAGAAATAATCTTCATGTCCCACCATTGCATATAAGATGAAATAAATTATCCACGTAGTAATAATATTGGGGTTTCCCTAAGTCATTTCCAGTTAGTGTGCTAAACCACGGAAGTGTTTCTCTCCACAAGTACAGGAGTGTGTATTAAACAATGTATCAAAGCAAGGTTCTAGTTTACCTACAGATAACCTTTAGTGACCCAGGCAGACCTTGACTTTACATGCAGGATTTTGAGCCCTGGAGTGATTACCAGTTACATATGTTCCTCTTTATAGTTGTTGCCATTCGTGAAACATTTGGAAATATATTTTTGTTTTTCAGCAATGTGCTGAGAGAACAGGCTGGAGCGATAGCACAGCGGATAGGGCGTTTGCCTTGTATGTGGCCGACCGGACAGGGGTTCAATTCCTCTGCCCCTCTTGGAGAGCCCAGCAAGCTACCGAGAGTATCTCGCCCACATGGCAGAGCCTGGCAAGCTACCCGTGGCATATTCAATATGCCAAAAACAGTAACAGCAAGTCTCACAATGGAGAAGTTACTGGTGCCCGCTCGAGCAAATCGATGAACAACTGGACGACAGTGCCACAGTGCTGAGAGAAACGATAAAATCTTTTTTTTTTTTTTTTGCTTGACACAACAGCCTTGGTCAGTGTATCCATTGTGGTGAGTTATATCAGATCTCTTCTGGAATTTCACATTATCTGCTCATTGACTCATTCACACAACTACCCAGAGCTATTCATGGGTGCCCATTATGTATCAGGTCTGTCCAGTTTGCAGAGAAATAAGAGGTAAACAGGGCTTTTCCCATGATTCTCAGAATCTGTTTGGGATGATGGATATTTAATAGTTTTATAAATCACTTTTTTTTAATACAGAGGAGGAGAAACAGAAAGACTGATGAGTAAAATGAAAAAGTGCAGGAATATATGGTCCTCACACACATATTTTGTAATGTTTCTGGCACTCCATAAATTTGAGTTGTAGATATCAACAGATGCCTTTGACTGATATGTATAGACAGCATCCAAAGGAGATAACTGCTTTACACATAAAGTATTAGGTCTTCATTATTATTTGGCATTTTAAAATTCGTCTATAGTTAGCTCCTGATCGTCACCAACAAATATAATCTTCAAAATCCCCAAACCATAATATATAGTCTAAAAAATTGACTTGGCATACATTTCTCAACATCTGGGTTCTGTTGTTGTTACCACTTTTCATTCTATCTCTGCTGATAACAGAGCATGAATTATAAAGTCCCGGAGGAGGATTTTACATCTTTCTAAATCATTTTGCAGGATAAAATGCACTAAGTATGCAAGCCTATTTTAAATAGGTATTTTGGTTATTTTACTTTGATATATTTTTTCTTGACCACTAAGTCTTTGGAAACTTTGTGGGCAGAATTCACAGCCAAGAATGTATATTGATAGATGCAAACGGGAAATCGTCCAAGAATGTAGAGACAGGAAAATCTCAGTTGGAAGAACTGGAGACATTACCAAGGCTTACTCCTCTATTTGTAGATGGGGAAACTTATCAGATTGGAAAAATGATATGTCCAACAAACACCTCTTTCAAGACACTGCTTAGAGACCTTATTTTGAAAGGCTCCAAGTTCATCACCAGTCGTAGTAATTTTTGTTTTAATTGCTGACCTGATAAAGGGGCAGCAGGGAGTGGAAAGATGGAATGAGGAGCAAAGACATTCAATTTACACTAAGATATCTAAGAAAGATAAAATTTTGGGGGTAATATTTAACTACTTTCCTGAGCAATTTTTACTTTTACACTTATAACCCAGCAGATCATAGACTAAATACAAATGCTAAAACTGTACAAGGCTTGCACCCAGAAATACATATTTTGGAAAAGCTAAGAAATCACTACATGTTTTGTTTCTTTGGATACATGTAGTTAAAGCATAATTTATGTAAAGAAAGTAAAGTGTGACATTCTTAGTTTTAAGGAAGGAGGTTATTCCAAATCCAAGGAAATAAACTCTAATTCTTTTTTCAAAAAAAATAATACCCTAGTTATTTTGACAGAGGATCCTGCTGTTCCTTATCCTTTGCAAAACTGTTTCTTAAATGTAACCTAATAGAAAACGTCATTGTTTTGCATCAAGAATTGCTGCGGCCATTGTGTAATAGGAAGTCAAGGTCATGGAGTACTTTCATCTTTTAGAACCTGCTCTCAAACAGCTTATGCGCTTGAGGCAAGATGGCATCTTAGGGTCCTTCTAGGTACCTCGGCCAGTTTTAGTTGAAAGGGAAAATAAAGGATACTATGATGTGAAGTTTGCTCTAGGTGGTTTGTTTTGATTAATGTTTTACAGCAATGGATCCTTAATGCTGAGTGAACATTCGAACAACTTAGGTAGCTTTAAAAATAATACAGTTCCATAGATATTCTGCTTTAATTAGTCAGGAGGGAGGCAGGGTCAGAGCTACAGAGTTGACAAACTTCATGTTTTTGTTGTTTGGGGGCCACATCCTGCATTGCTCAGGGCTTACTTCTAAATCTGTGCTCAGGGATCACTTCTGGCAGGGACTGGGGGGCGGGAATCAAACCCCGTTGGCTGTGTGCAAGGCCAGTACCCTACCCGATGTCCTGTTGTTCTAGCCCCAAAGATGCCAGCTTTCTGTGTTTTCTGAGCCTCTTCTTGCATGTTTTATCTTTCTTTCCACCTTTTCTAGACTTCTGTTAAATACTCAATACCACCACCCACCACCACATTTTTATACAGTCATTTTTTAAAAAAAATTAAGGCACTGTGATTTTCCGATCTGTTCATAATAAAGTTTCAAGTCTGCATTGTTCAGCACCAATTCCACCACCAATGTCAGCCCCCCACCCCTCAGGTTTTCTCTCAGCCCTTAACCTGTCTCCTTAATAATGCATACTTCCCTCCCTCCCTCCCTCCCTCCCTCCCTCCCTCCCTCCCTCCCTCCTTCCCTCCCTTCCTCCCTTCCCTCCTTCCCTCCTTCCCTCCTTCCCTCCTTCCTTCCCTCCTTCCCTCCTTCCTTCCCTCCTTCCCTCCTTCCCTCCTTCTCCCTCCTTCCCTCCTTCCCTCCTTCCCTGCCTCCCTCCCTCCCTCCCTCCCTCCCTCCCTCCTTCCCTCCTTCCCTCCTTCCCTCCTTCCCTCCTTCCTTCCTTCCTTCCTTCCTTCCTTCCTTCCTTCCTTCCTTCCTTCCTTCCTTCCTTCCTTCCTTCCTTCCTTCCTTCCTTCCTTCCTTCCTTCCTTCCTTCCTTCCTTCCTCTTTTTGGGTCATACCCAGAGATACACAGGGGTTACTCCTGGCTCATGCACTCAGGAGTTACTCCTGGAACCATATGGGAGGCAGGGAATCGAACCTGGGTCGGCCGAGTGCAAGGCAAATGCCCTATCCACTGTGCTATCGCTGTAGCCCCTAATAGGCACATTTTAAATTTGGTTGTTGTAGTTTGGGTCTCGGGCTTTCAGTGTTGACACTGCGGTTGAGATACACACAAACACCTCCCCTCTGCACCACTGATGTGCCTTAGGCGCCTGCCCTTCTTAACTCCCACCTGCCTCTTCTTACTTTCCCCTTTGATTTCTCTCTTTCCCTATCTTTATCCTTCTTTACCAACAGTAAAATTCTCTTTACCATTCCTCTTTTCCTGCCCACGTATTTTCTCAGAATCTACTGTAATACTTTAGACAGTTTGATGTGTCGTCTTGTAGAAATATATTTCATACATAGACACAGAGTTCCAAGGTTATTTTTATTTTCTTGCATGAGCTTGGTTATATTTCTATATAGTCTAGAAATGGCTTTTTATCATTTAACAGTACCTTTCAGAGACTGTCATAATATAAAGAGCCTTTTTTATCTTTTTGTGTGATAATTGTTTTATATTGTGGGTGTATAGAATGATTTCCCCTGGCCCTTATAGTAGGGATTTATTTATAATTTTTACTTTTCAGTTATTAAGTGTAATTATCTTTTTTTATTTTTCACAGTTGCAAAATTGTTCATGATTGGGTTTCAGTCATACAATGCTCCAACACCCATCCCTTCACCAGTGCACATTCCCTTCCACTGATCTCCCCAGTTTCTTTTAAAAACTGGCAAATTTAGCATTGAGTATGTATATTTATGCACATGTGAGTATAATTTTCAAGGGCGGATAGCTGGAACTGAAGTTGTTGGGTTGAAGAGTATAGTCACATTAAATTTTGATAGATTAAAAAAAATGCCCTTTTACAAAGGTGCATCAGCTTCTCTCTCTATCCAAAGTATGTGAAAATTACTCTTATTCGTATATTTGCCAACACTGAATAAGACTGGTTTAAAAGTGGTCAATTGGGGCAAGTAATGATATCTCAAGAGTTGTTTTAATTTATTAAACATGATGTTTTAATGTTTACTTTAAGCCTCTGTTGGCCTTGCATTTTCAGCTTGGAAATTTTTTGTTGAACCTTATTAGAACAGGATGTGAGTCTAGCGCCGTTGCTGAGAAGCTGGACTGTTCTTTATAACAATGGCCTTCTCAGGCAGGTCTAATTACTTCATAGCGCTCTCTCACATGGGCTCTTGGAATTTGGAGGGCCCCGTGCCATAAGCAGCCTCCTCCTTTGAGATGAAACAGACCCGGGCACCAGACGGGATGATTGAAAGGGCGTTCTCACATGTGATTTGCGGGAAGAGGCCTTCACACCTGCCCGCCCTCCTCTCCAAATCCCTGCTGACTGCGGGCCCCACCCAGCCGGGGCTGATCAGAGACAGAGCATGCGGAGAATTCTCCCCAAAGACGGACAGGCTTCCTCTGCCAGAGTCTGCACACAGAGAGGCCGGGCCAAGATTTCTCTGGCAAGACACACTTTCAGCACAGTCGAAGTGGTCTTGCCAATGTGAAACAGCCTAGCAGCTCCGGAGCAAAGTTGTGATACGGACAGGGAAAGTGTGGCAAAGAAAATGAGGTATGTGATCAGAGGTGGACGGCAGACCCCAAGCCAGCTGGGGGTGTCTTCGCTTCTTGTAGATACTCAATACTTTGTGCAGTACCTGTCTCTGAGAGGAAAAAAAGAAAAAAAAAAAAAGATTCATGGCTCCTGCCCTTGCGTCGTGCCTAGTCTAGGTAGAAACACGAACTTTGCTGTTTAAAGTCCCCAGCGCTGCTGAGAAAATGAGCACTACATTATGATGGATTCGATACAACGTCTTCACATAAAAATGACTCAGGAACACTTCAAAAAGCAGTGAATTCGGCACAAAAGGGAGCAATAGGAGTGGTTAATTTGGACGCAGTTCTGAGAGGCAGTGTTTAGCATTTAGGAGTGCAGAGAGTTGGCTTTCTTCCATTCTTTCCACTTAATTTCTCTGCCTTGCGTATCCCGGGGTATCTCTTACACATTGACCAGAGATGGAAAATCACCCCATACCAACATTGTTTCTGGTTCCCAAATCATCTTTTCAGAGAGAAGGACCAGGTCCTGTTCAGTGCTGTAACTTTTAACTTCTATTTTCTCTCTACTCTGCCTCTGATAATCCTCTTATGTGTAGGATTTAATCTAATTTACCATATTGATTGAGAAGCTCTTCAGGTCAGGAGCCAGACTAATTGTTGGAAAACAGTGACATAATCACTGCTAACATTTTTAGGAGAGAGGAACAAACAGCTAGTTGTAAACAGTGTAATGATTCTACGGGAAAATTAAGATAATCATTGGTATAAATGTCAGAAGGTACATGTTGAGTTCTAGCAGCTTACAGAGCATCTAGAAAAATAAAACTATTTTTATTTTTACTTTTAGAAAAATAAAACTATTTTTTTTATAAAACTAGATCTATAGTTAGATCTAGAAATTAGAAAAAAATGGATTGAGATGATAGAAGTTTGGGATTTATTAGCATTAAGATTTATTTGAATCTTTGGCATCAGATTCACCAGGGGTAGAAAATGAATAATTGTATGGAAAACACCCCATTTTAAAGAGTCAACAGAAGTAAAATCAGTGAACACTCATGGAAATGCACAGCTTTATCAAAGATTACCGTGAGAGAGCAGGGAGACAGTCACAGTGGTACGTGCCTCGCACACATGAGGCAGATGAGGCGCTGAGTTTGATCCCTGGCACCCGGTTGTTCCCTGAGCCACACTGGGCATGGCCCTGGTGGGCCCTACGCCATGCTGGACCTGAGCATTGAACTTCCAGGCCTATACCTCTGTGCAGGGCACTGCTGGGGGTGGCTCCAACAACCCCCAGCACTACTGGCTGTGGATCTTACAAAATCTCTCTCTCCTATTTAAAATTTCTCTCTGTCTCTCTCCGTCATAATGAGGACTATCCACGTAGTAATGTAGGGTAAAAGGAACAAGGATTCACCTCTGTACTTTGTGGTAAAAACAAAGACAAAACACCATCACCACCAACAAAATAAACAAATATTGTAAAACCACAGTTTTCAAGACAATGAATATCAACCAACAAGGCTATGTTAGAAAAGAAAGTTCTCCAGTGAATGTATTCCACTTCTCCCATAAGAAACTTAAAATAAAGAACAAATGAAAACCAATATAAGGATAGAAAGAGAATAATAAAGATTAAGTAGTAATAATGAACAATTAAGTAAGACATTGAAAAAACAATGAATGAAAGTTGGTTCTTTGGGACCAATGGAAATAGTACAAGTAGGGGCCAGAGTCATAGTACGGTGGGCAGGGCATTTTCCTTGCACATGGCAGACCCGGATTCAATCCCTGGCATCCCATATGGCCCCGTCCCCCAACACCACCAGGAGTAATTCCTGAGTGCAGAGCCAGGAGTAACCCCTGAGTATTGTTGGGTGTGACCCAATCATTATCATCATCATCATCATCATCATCATCCCATTGATCATAGAATTTCTCGAGCGGTCTCAGTAACGTCTCCATTCGCCGTAGCCCTGAGATTTTAGAAGCCTCTCTTTACTCGTCCTTCCCAATGATGCTGCATTGGAGGCTCTTTCAGGGTCAGGGGAATTATATCCATCATTGTTACTGGTTTGGGCATATGAATACACCATGGGGAGTTTGCTCGACTCTGCCATATGGGCAGGAAACTCTCAGTAGCTTGCCAGGTTCTCCCAGAGGGAGAACTAGGCTATAAGATGTTTCTGGGAGCTTGGTTTTAAGTCATTTATTGGGTGTGACCCAATAAAGCAAAAAAAAAAGTATAAGTAGAGCCAGATTCTACAGATATTAAAAGAATATTAATAACTTTATGCCTACAAGTTGAACAGCTTAGATAAGCTGGGCAAAATTCCTTTAAAGATACAAATTAAGAAGATTTATTTGAGAAGAAATAAATAACTTAGTTACCTAAGTCATAATTCAGTGATGGCCAGATGGTTTCACTGATGAATTATTCCTATAATTTTAGAAAAAATTTATATCAGTTCTACACAAATTGTTGTGAGAAAATAGAGAAAAGTCTACTTCCACATATTTTCATGAATCCTGTTATTGCCCCATATCCAGAATAAGTAAAAACAAATTAAAAATAAATAGCAATGAGAATTTTATTTTATCAGTAATAAAAAGTTTGTGTTTTTAAAAAATACTGCTAAGAGAATGAAAGAATAAGTCACAAATAAGCTGAAAAATATCTAGGAAGCATGTATTTATAAACTACAACTAAATACATAAAATACCTTCAAAAATAATAACTTAATTAAAATGTATAAATTTTTTAAATGGTATTTAAAATTCAAATTTCACGAGAAACCATGATTAGTAGCATTATAAAACATAGTAAAAATGTAAAAATAAAAAATAAATGTCATTGTTGTCTCATAAAAATTCAAATGGCAAATAGTCACATAAAAAAAGCCCAGTGTTAACTAATTCTTGACAAAATGCAAATTAAACCCATGAAAATGTGCCACTGAATTTCTGTTAGAAGAACTATAATTTATAAGTCTCAACCTTACCAAGTGTTGTTAAGAATGTGAAGGAACTGGAACTCTAAGATACTCCTACTGGGAATATAAAATGGTATCATCATTTCAGAAATATGCCCATTTCCATATTTAAAAATAATTTAATCACACGCCCAGCCTCTTATTCAGCCATCTCATCCTAGTATTTTACCCCAGAGAAAGCATAGGTTGAGGACATGTGAGCTTGGGACATGTATGCTAGGCATGCAAGTTCCCTGGGTGTCAGTCCCAGCACCACATGATCTTCCAGTCATTGCCATGTGTCCTAAGACTTTAGATTTTACATAAAGCCTTGTACCTAAAATCTTCCTAACAAATTTATCTGTAATAGCTCAAAAGCAGAAATAATAAAAAGTCGGCTAACAGGAGCATCAGTAAACATTGTGGTATACATGTACAGGTGAATAAATGAGTTGCTAAGGATGGGGGAGTCAGGAAGGGGAGCGGAAAGGGTTACAGGAGGGCGTAAGAAAATATTAGTAGGTGATGGAGGTGCTTAGTCATTGGGATGCTGGTGTCATGGGTGTACTCAGTTCTGTAAAATGTCACCCATTAATTATGTGTAGTCTATTATCTATCAGTTAAACTTTAACACAGCATTTTAAAAATAATATAATTATTTATTATTTTTTGAATTTTGGACTGGAGCGATAGCACATCGGGTAGGGCGTTTTCCTTGCACGTGGCCAACCCAGGTTTGATTCCTCCGTCCCTCTCGGAGAGCCCGGCAAGCTACCGAGAGTATCCTACCTGCACGGCAGAGCCTGGCAAGCTCCCCGTGGCGTATTCGTGGCTGGGCCAGGTATCACCGGAATTTCCTAAGCACTGCTTGAGACCCCTCCCCCCATTGCCTCCCCCAAAGAGTTCACTTCTCAGGCTGCAAACTTTGCTTCTCTACAAAACGGGGCGTGGGCTCACTCAGATGGTCTCTAAGGCTCTTTTGCTCCAGATTGAGGTTTGTTATATGCCTGAGGATCATCCAGAAGTTTTTATAAACATCTGTTTCCAACATGTAGCGCACTATTTTCACCAGTTATCTTTTGCTAGCATGACCCCATGTTTAGATGGGTTTCCTTGCCCCCTGTTCCCACCACCCCAAGTACTGCAGTGTCTGTCCTGTAGCTCAAATTCACACGTTCATGGCTCTGGGGTTGGGGGTGGGGGAGCATCCTGAAGAAAATTCAATGAGTTTCATTTTGGTTTTGCTACATCCTTCCAAGTTCTGGCCACAGAATCATATGCTTTACAGGACACCTAATAAATATCTCATGATGCAGGGATTGCTGATGTCACAGACTGTGCTCCAGAAAATAAGACTTGGTTAGGGCTGGGGAAGGTCTTGGAGGTCTAGTGCGCTGATCCGCCAGAAACAGGGAAATTGAGAAGTCGGGAGGGAAGTACCTGCGGGGGGGGGGCATCCTAGGGAAAGGGACAGCTGGGGGAGTGATAAAAAGTGAGGAGACATTTTGGTACATGCTGGTGATGGTGGGCCAGCGGGGCACGTGGCTTCCTTCGGAGCGTGTCTTCTGAGACCTTCCGTCGCTCTCACTCCTCCTGCACTGTCCACGCTGAGCTGCTGCGGGCCGAGTTTCTGCACATTCATCAGTCTGCACTTGGCTCTGGCTGTAATTGCATTATTAGCAGATGGGAGTCTTTCTGTTGCCTTGGCTCAGTATCTCCTATTGTGTACCAAAAAGAGAGGGTTTGGTGACAGGAGGTCCAAGGGGTATAAAATTCTGCTGAGACTGGACTTTCTTGTCTCTTACAGGATTTCAGGGCCGACCAAGTCAGCTCTCGGAGGGAGTTTAGGTCACACACTCCTCAAACTCGTCATTTTGACCAACCAAATAAGCTCCCCCACTCCCGCGCACATATTTGCTGATGCTAAAAAAAGAATAAACACGACATAAAGTGATGATGGAAAGAATTTTTACTGCCAGTGGTAACTACTCTCATTTTGATGCTCCTCTTCCTTCCGTTTGTCACTTTACATATATTTGCACCCATATTTGAATAAATCCTCTGAGTGGTACACAGAGCACTCCAAGATGTTCATGTCCTAAACCCCAGAACCAGTGACTTTATGTGGCAAAGGGAAATGAAAGAGGCAAAGGGAATTAGCCTGCTATTCCACCAGCTTTAAAATGGGGGAGATTAGGGGCCGGAGCGATAGCACAGCGGGGAGGGCATTTGCCTTGCACGCGGCCGACCCGGGTTCGATCCCTGGCATCCCATAGGGTCCCCCAAGCACTGCGAGGAGCAATTCCTGAGTGCAAAGCCAGGAGTAACCCCTGAGCATTGCTGGGTGTGACCCAAAAAGCAAAAAAAAAAAAAAAAAGTAAAAAATAAAATGGGGAGATTATTCTAGGCCATCCAGGGGGGGCCCAATATAGTCACAGGAGTTATTGAGTGTGCAGGAGTGGGCAAAAGAGTCCATGTCAAAGTGACATGATGTGAGAATGACTTGACAACTCATTGCTGGCTTTGAAGACAGAGAGGAGCCACCGGTCAAGGAATGTGGGTGCTCCCTAGAAACTGAAAAAAAAAAAACCCACAGGCAGCCAACATAGGTTGTACATACCTTATAGGTATGTACAACCTATGTTGACTTTGTCTTCACTTTGCCACCCTATATAAACAACTTGAGCATTAATTTTGTTTCGTACATCTGTATACCACAGGTATATGCAAATGAGAGTGTAGTGCTGAAGTAGGTGTACGTGTATACTTAACAGAGAAATGGTTCTGGAATGATTTTATGGAACTGAAAACACAAATATGAAAACACAGTTCCTATCAGAATCACACATGAACTTTTCCAACTTACAGTTCACCAGTAAGATTGACCATAGATTATACAGTTGGTGTAGGAGTTAGCCTGCATTTCAAGGCCCTTCCTTCCCAGCTGTCTGAACAGAGCCCAAGGATGACTAGAAATCCCATAGAATATTGAAAGCAGAAATGCAGAGCATCTGAGCAGTGGCCACGGTGTTTGAGCTCTTAGGATCAAGTTGCTGTGTGTACCCAGGAACCTCTCCTAGATCCTTCATTTGTACAGGTTCACCAGTTCCCTTTATGTTTAAGCCATTTTTAAACTAAATTTTTTGTATGTGTGTGTGCAGTAACTTAGCAACATGTTGACCTCACAGAGATAAAAATGCTAAGGAAGTCTGTTCTGCTTTGGCTACTCTGTTATTACAAGGCTTGGCAAGCTTAGCTTATCACTCCTTCCCCAACCTCATCACATTTTACATGCTCTCCATGATTTCAGTCACAATTCCAAATTCCAGTGAAACAACTTACCCCACCCCCTGAAGAAGACAAAACAGAGTCATCTTCTCAGCTTAATTTTCTTCTCATGTTAATTGGGCCGCTCTCGATGGTGACCGGGAGTGGGGTCTGCAGGGAGAGTTAGTGTAAGGCCCCCAAAGTACTACAACCAAATGAGAATGATGAATTCTCACTCACAGTTTTGGTTTGGAAAATTCAAGGGAAGGGTTCTGGTTAGCTGGCTTGCACTATTTATTTGTCCTATGCTCATTGTGTTCGGGTGATGAGAAGCCATGATTGATCCATCCTGGTGACTGATCACTTGGGTGGCCTGAATCAGGTCAGAGCCTACTCCCAGACGGACTCATTGACATCGACATATAGGTATATTATGAGCTATTGACAAGTGAACGGGGACAAAAGGTTGATTAGAGAACTGTCAGATTTCAGGCTGTCTCTCTTGGGTTTCTTGTCAAAGCACGAAGGAATTTCTATCTCCTGATGCCTCATTGGTGAGTCACAGGAAATGCGTGATGTGTGTCTTACATTTAATGGTTGGGAGGTGGGTCGGGGGTCACAGGCAAATCCTGAAGACTTCTCCGGCCCGTGAAAGGCTCTCTGAGAGGCTGATAATCTCCAGAGGTCTGAAGCCCACCTTTGGAACAGAAATGCCCCTTGGGTGATACCGTTCAGTGGATCCTCCTGGGTTGAGAGTTCTGGGTGCTGTGTTTTCCGGCCGCCCTGCTGGAGGAGTCCTCCCCCTGGCTTGGGACTGGATGGCATTTTCAATCAAGCTGTCTCTTGGAAGCTGATCTCATTAGGAAAGTCTGGGGTGGGATGGAGGGACAACTGGCATTCAGCGAGTGGGAGGGTGAGGAATAGCTTGCCAGCTGCTGAAGAGAGTGTTTGCAAAGGACGGGAAAGAGAGCGAAGGAGATAAAATTGTGTAGATGGCTTGTTTGTGCGCATGTGTGCTCAGGAGCGTTTGGCTGGGCGTTCACGCTGGGCACTCTGTTCTTCTGCAAGGTGTACCAAATCACCCGAATTCCCTGTCACCCCCAAGGTCCCAGAGAGCTTTCACCTCAATGTATTTATTAGGAATGCCTATTTTTCTTCATCAATAAATCGAAGCTCTCTTCTTGAGGCCCCCTTCATGCCGATGTTCGTTACTGCATGCCTGTAGAGAAGTCACTGCCTCTCCTCAGTTACGAACCTTGGGTGGATACATTTAAAGTGTATTGTGGGTTGGTGCCAATGAACCTTCTACCCCAGGTTCCTTTCACTTCACTGCAGCCCTAAGGATGATGATGAAGATCACTGTTTCTTGAGCTCCTACTATGGGCTAGTCTTTTTTAAGTCAAAGGGGGCCATGGAACATAGTTGACAGCATAAACTATGGAGTCAGACACCTGGACCTTCCCGTTACTGCCTTGCGTGTATCTCTGAAATGCGGTGGGCTACGCTTTCTCACCTGGGAATCGGGGACTGAATAGTAGATGTTTGGAGTAGACAGGTAGGGGGAAGGGCGATGGATGTGGAGGTGGAGGGGGAGAGGTATACGTGGGAAGGGTCTAGAAAAGCACCAACCACACTGTAAACTCTCAACAAGTATTAGCTATTCTTATTGATCCCTGCAAACTCCCTGAGAAGGCGTATATATTATCTACATTTTAGAAATGAGGCAACGGAGTATTTGGTAACAAAATATAATGACTGATAGTGGATCACAAAGATTCTGAAGATTGCAGACCCTTTCAATGCCAGAGCTGCGCCCTGTTAACAGGGCACCTCCTGACAGAATTCACTAGCCTTTAGGAGTAGGAAGGGAAATTCCAGCATGTAAGATCGAAAAAAACCACACACAGAACCACTTCCCTCACTTATCCAAATGGATAATAAAAATCCTTGCAGAACAGTTGTTGTGATGGATGCATGTGCTAACGCAGTTGGGAAGTGGTTCATAGTTCTCTCTCTTTAGCCTCCTTCTTTGCTTTTTGTTGGAAGCAGAACAAAATACGATAAAAGAGGTAGTTTGGGTTGTTTTTTTTTTTCAAAAGCATAAGAGCATATTCTCAAATGTTCAATGACTCCTTTCTGGTTTTATTTCGTGTTGTAGATTATCTGCATCCGCACTCTCCTTATGATGCTAAGAAATCAGCAGCTGATTATTTGGCATTTATTATCCAGACAGACTCTTTTTTTCCCCCTTGGAAGAACAGGAAAAGTGCACACAGTGCAGCCGTAGGTAGTAGAGGGGATTACATGCACGTGACAGGGACCCTCAGCCTGGTGCTGCTCTGGTGCACCAGGTATCCACGACTTGTCAATCACTGAGCATCACTGGGATCCTGTTTCCCATAAAGCGTAGGCAGGGGAGTGTCATCACATGGTTATTGTGAAGTGGTGTGATTCGAATAAAATAAAAACGAGTCAAATGCTGCTCATAACTCACGGAGGTGGTTGATGCAAGAAGTCAGGAACTGCTGATTGCTCACAGGTCCCCAAGGAGGGAGGGTCTGGCCACGGTTCCCAGTCACATTGCTCTTAGGTCTTGGATCATAGTCTCCTGATCTTCCTGACAAGCCTTTTGGTGGGCAGGGCAGGAGTGATGATTTCAGTTTCACAGAGAAGGGTTGGGTTCCCCAAGATCCTTTCCTTTGCTTTTCAGCTTTTATCTCTTCATACCCCTCCCCCCACACATACCCTTTCTCTTCTTCCATGTTATGTTTTTCACATGTTTTGGTCCTCAGCTGGCTTACTCCTGACCTATGCTCAGGAATCACACACCTGCAGGGCTCAGGGGTCCATATATAGGATGCTGGGAATTGAACCCCAGTCGACCCCATGCAAGGCAAGTGCCCATTGGACTATCCTTCCTACCATCCTTGCTACATTTAGAACAGTATGAAAGAGAACCATATATGAATAAAACGTACATTTCTGCACATTTGCAGCCCTGATCAGACTTGGTCCTTTCCCTTCTAAATTATTGCATTGAGCTCATTTAATTGTCTCGTTGGCCTTCCAATAAATCATTTGTTTATGATTTAGTCAAGGGTTAAGTAAACAATTCAAACCATAACAAAACTCCTTTTTTTTCTCCCCAGACTTCCACTTAGGGCAAGACTTGAAGGCTTTGTTTCTAGAAAGGGCTTCAAAGTTGTCACAAAGAATAATAGGGACCACAAAGAGATGATTAATTAGGTCTGGTGGCAGGGACACGGTAAAATAAGGAACATTCGTTGAGAGGTTCAGACACATTAACATGAGAAATGTTGAATTTAACATTGTTTCTGTAACACAAACAGTACTGTTGACTGTTGATACTGTTTCCCTAGATGGGACTATGTGATTTGAAAGTGTCAGGAAGTTCTGAGTGTGACTCCTCGGCCAGTCTGTCTGAATCTTCTGCACTCTGACTTACAAGTTGGTAAATAATCTAATCTCTGCTCCTCAGTTTCCTCATCTGTAAGATGTGAAAGGGGAAATAGTTCCTGCCTCCAGCTTCCGGTGAAGATTATTTGGGACAATTAACTAGAGCACTTAGACCACTGAAGGATTTGTAGTAATTGCCCAATAAATGTTTATTAGTCAAGATTCTGTAGGAAAACACAACAAAAACTGAGGTCACTTGCATACACACATCTGTGCTTCCTTATAAAAATCAGTTTGATAAAATTTTAAAATTCACACTCTCTTGACCCAGAAGCCATAAATTTAGTAAACCATATTATGGAAGCCTCCCACAGATGTATAAATTTCTCTTTCTCTCTCTCTCTCTCTCTCTCTCTCTCTCTCTCTGTACACACACTCACACAAACGCACAAAGATACTTGTTGCACTGTGGGTAATAGTGCAAAATTAATGTAACCAGTAATGTAGCATTAAATGAATCAGGGTGTATTTATATTGTAGAACTCTAAAACTTAAAAAAACAACAACATAGTATGGCATGCAGCTGACCTGGGTTTGATTGCTGGCATCCCGTATGGTCCCCCAAGCACCACCAAGAGTAATTTCTGAGTTGCAGAGCCAGGAGTAATCCCTGTGCACTGCTGGGTATGTTCCCTCCCCCTGCAAAAAACCCTCCACCTTCCCGAATATATTATAAACACACACGCGCACACACATACAAAAATACACAGGGATACAAAGACACAGAAAATGCCCTTAAAATATATAGAATACACCAGTGGTATATCTACAAAGATAAAGTATACCAGTAAGTTTGAGATGTTATAGTTGATATTTTTGAGATGGGGAGAAAATTGAGTTGGGTTAGAAGAATCTTTAATTATAATCCATGATTCTAAATGAAATTAAAATACAATAGAACTGTCTTATATTTAAAAGTGAAAAGAGAAAAGGCGATGAAAATAGTAGCTATCTCATTTGTTGAGTTTATTTAAGGGGAAAGTTTGGATGTATGATAAATCCTTAAGTATAAAACTACATATTTTTGATTTATTCTTCCAAGCCACGCGTGCTCAAGGGCCACTCCTTGTGATACTTGGGGAACTATATGCAGGACTGAAGAGCAAGTGACTGTGTGCAAGGCAAGTGTCTCAGCCCCTGCAGTCTCTCCCCAGCGCAGTGGTTAGAAATTCTAACAACTAATTCGGGAGCTTCTGGTCTATTCTCAGGTGAATGTCTGATTCTCTTTCCTCTCTTCTCTCATTTCACTGCCTCGTGTTCCTTTCTGCCGTGTGCCATGTCTTCCAGTTGCTCCTGCCGTTGAGTCTTGCCTGTCCCTTAAGTACTTTCTTCTGAAAAGATGGCATCTGACCCATCAACACGTGACAAAAGTTCTTTGAAAAACTGACCATAATCTTGGGTTACTTATTTGGATCATTTTATCCACCCTACCGACGTCAGCGCGGCTTTAGACTGGAACCCAACACAGAGTAACCAGGACTCTGAGCTCTTGGCTCTTAAGATACTTGGTGTTCAGGAGCCGAGTTTACTTCGTATTTGCTTTCTTGTAGATTGAACAGGATATTGGGAATGTGGACAGGGCACCAAAAGGGTTCGCTTTCTCTGCTCCAGGCTGTGTGGTGTCTTAACTGGGAGACATATAGGCTGGAGGCTGGAATCATCTGAAAGCGTTATTTATTCACATGCCTGATCATTCATTCTGGGTGTTGGCTCACACCTCAGCTTTTTTCCACACGCACATCACCAAATAGTCTTTCCACATGGACTTCCTCACAGCACAGTCCGTCGGTTCCAAGGGTAGGCGTGCTGGAAGATTGGCCTCTGCTACTTCAACCTCAGAAGTTAAAGTGTCACACGCGCTGTGTTGTGTTGCTCAAGTCAGTCCCAACGCCTGGCTCATTTTCAAGGAGAAGGAAAAGAGATTCTACTGCTTGATGGGGAGTGATGAGATTCTGATTGAACATGTGGAACCGGTATGCTTGTAGCCAGTGTTGGAAATTATGGCCTTTCAGTTTATAAGATTTGAAGTGGATGGGATGGGAGTGATCATCACATTCTTGAAACTTCTGGGTTGACTAATTGAGGTGGTTCTGGGCCCCTGGGGTTCATGATTTGTGTTTACGAGTCATGTGGAAGGTTGAGCATGGCACTGTTCTTAAGGAACAAATATTTCCTTCTGGCAAGAAAATCAAGATCTACAGCAGAGAATTATTCCACGTGTTCCTTGCCTGGCTGGCTTCAGGCTACAAATCTTCCAAAATAAGGTCTGCCTCTGAAAGATGAAATTGAAAAAATCTTCTGCCTTTTTCATGAAAGCGTAGTTAGATCCCTCCCAACTTCCAGCGATTGGTTTAAGATCCAAGCTGATGGTATGGACCAGCAGGGTTCCTCGGACTTCCTGTGTGGTTAGAAGCCCGGACTTGGATCTTAACTTATCCTTACAGGAGCACTGCTTATAAGGAATACCTCTCCCTGTTCATTTATATGTTCATCTCTCTACCCAGAAACATTCTGTATAAATATCTGAACTTGGTGATTGCAATGATGCACTTCAGTTTTTGAGCCCCAAGTGGAATAGGTCCCGTTGTAGGGGTAAATTGATGTATCTTACAGTCTTTGGTTCTCAAGTGACTAAAGAGTCTGTCACTGTCACTGTCACACTGTCACAAGTCATCCCGTTGCTCATCGATTTGCTCGAGCAGACACCAGTCACGCCTCTCATTATGAGACTTATTGATACTGTTTTTGGCATATCGATTACACCACGGGGAGCTTGCCAGGCTCTGCCGTGTGGGCGTGATACTCTCGGTAGCTTGCCGGGCTCTCCAAGAGGGACGGAGGAATTCAACATGGGTTGGCCACATGCAAGGTGAGCGTCCTACCCGCTGTTCTATAATTTGTAGTAGGTTGAAACAAGGAATTTTCCTATTTCTTTCTGCTGCTTAAATCAGTTTCCCCTGGTTTCATTCCAGGTACAAAGGTGTCAGGAAAATTGAACAAAGTCTTAATTGTATTGGAGGTGGTTTTAGGCGGTATATGGGGGGGATTTGGGAGGGGAGGAAAGTTCATCCTTTGTCTTTTCTAGAACATTGGGTTATGCCTTCAGTTACTATTGCCGTTGATATTCTCACTGTCCAGACCGAAGGAAAGATTGCTTTGTACTCAAAGCAATCTTTTCCCAAGATAGGGCCCAGGGTGCATGGTGTGGGGGTGGGGGGGGTGGAATGAAATCTATTAAGGCCTTAGCTGGCACTAAGGGCCACTAAGTAGACTGCTCCCACAGAGTGACTGTGGCATTGGTGTGGGGACAGCAAACTAATGCCGACCAACAATTCAGCCAATCAAAAATCCCTAATGGTGAGGCTGGAGCAGTAGTACAGCCTTGCAGGCAGCTGACACGGGTTCGATCCCCGACATTTCAAATGGCCCCTTGAGTTCGCCAAGAGTGATCCCTGAACACAGAGCTAGGGGTGAGCCCTGAGGATTGCTGAGTGTAGCCCCGAAACACACACACACACACACACACACACACACACACGCAAACCAAACGAAACATCCCAATGCTTCAATTTTTTCCCCTTTGTAATTTGTTAAAAGGATCCTAATCATGTGTGTGTAAATGATTCACATTATGGATTTTCCTGATTACTGTTCCTTGGACGTGTTTCTCACCCCTGTACATTTCCTGTGAGTTGGTAGCTGTGTTCAGAGCCATGATTGGATGTGATTTTTTAAAAAAAACTCAAGAAAGGGTCCTTTATTGGGTAGTGTTGTATGTATTCAGAAGAGAATAATCCTTCATTGTTTTGTCTTTTTTGTTAGTGATCACCATCTACCTTTTTTCAGATCCATCATTTAGTGAGGAGTTTACAAAGGGACGGTATCATTTCTTCATGGATTACTGAGAACTCCTTTATAAAGAACAAGAAGAGCTTGTAAAGAAAACGTCCCCTTTATTTTATGAAGTTTGGTTTCTGATGCTGAATGTTAGAATTTGAGAGGTGGGCAGAGGGTTCAATGAGGATCTAAACATTGACAACGGATAAGATTGTTGACTGCGTTACAGAGAAGACAGTGAGAGGTTTATACCGATGGCGGTCGGGGGGTTTCAGGACCCTGGCCGAGCTTTCTGCTTCCCCCTCGTTGGCGTGATTCTTAATAGATACACGCTCCAGGATTCTCCAGGAGTTTTCAGCCAGGCCAAGACATCTGTGTAACAGTAATTAATGAACATAATGAATTTATCTCAGGGAAAGGCTGTCTCTGGATAATAAAACAGAGTCTTCAGGCCCCGGGGCCCGGCTTGATTGTGGAGCTGTCTGCCTGCTTGTCCAGATAACCATTTACAGATCAACTCTTCGGTCTTGCATTTTGAGCAGCTGGTAGCAATTTTCCTGCACTAAATGACTGCTAATTATCCTATACACCGCACTTAATTCTTGCCTTGTTGGCTGAGTTGCGAGTTAACCTACTTGCTGTAATTATTCTTTACCGAGTCCCTTTTCACCTCCTTCTCTCTCGTTGTTGCACCTTGCCCTTCCAGCACCACAATACAGGTAATTAGATCCAACTGAACAGACGTTCCAGAGCACTGGATGGCTGAGGAGGTACAAATTCACCTAGTGAGACAATGATATAGTCAAGGAGAAATTGTAATTCCACTCTCGTGAACTAGGAAAGCGTTCCAGCGAGAAGGCTTATGTCCTGAGAAGTCTACTGTCAGGCTGTGTGCCCTTCCTTAACCATATACCATTTGCATTAGTGATTTAGCCTCTGTTTTTTTCATCTGTAGAAGGGGGAGAAGAGATCTTACCTTGTCCACTTCATAGACTAAAGTATATATACTAGTGGGTGGTCCACTTCATAGACTAAAGTATATATACTAGTGGGTGGTATCACTGTATCACTGTCATCCTGTTGTTCATTGATTTATTGAGTGGGCACCAGTAACGTCTCTATTACACTCAGCCCTGAGATTTTAGCAGCCTCTCCTTACTCATCTTTCCCAACGATTGGAGGCTCTTTCAGGGTAAGGGGAATTAGACCTATCGTTACTGTTTTGGGCATATTGAATACGCCACGGGGAGCTTGCCAGGCTCTGTCATGTGGGCGGGATACTCTTGGTAGCTTGCCGGGCACTCCGAGAGGTATGCATATCTCTTTTACTATATTTTGGGTATGAATATGCCATCGGAAACTTGCAAGGGTCTCCCATGAAGGCTAAACTCTTGGTAGCTTGTCAGGTTCTCCAAGAGGGAGAACAAGGCTATTACATGTTGAGTGGTCACAAAGCTTCTGGGAGCTTGGTCTTATAGTGCCTGGATGTTGGCCATTGGTGGGATTACACGGCGCCGGGGGCAGTTTGTGGGTGTAGTTGCCAAGCTACTGGAAAATGGGGGGTCTGGCTGGAGAAGGCCCAGTCCCAATCCGAGCAGGCTTGGATAGTATAGTATATAGTGGGTAATATATATTACAATATCATGCACACACATGGTCAATGTATATTGATGGAGTAAACTGTAAAGTTATGTTAACTATTAATGCTGACATTCAAGTTTTATGAAATAGCACCCTCGTAAATAAGAGGGGGAGGAAACTCCTCCAGGTATGTGAATAATATCCGTCATTGCCAACTGCTTTTTAGTCATTTGTTGTTATGCCACACCTAGTGGTGCTCAGGGCTTAATTCTGGCTCTGTGCTCAGCGATTGTTCCTAGCAGAGGTTGGGGGACTCTATGGGGTGCCAGGGAGCGAATTTGGTTTGGCACCTGCGAGGCAAGAGCCCTACCTGCTGTACTATTAACTGCGGCCCATTTTCCAAATACTTTCTACATGGAGGTAGTACTTCTGAAGTTCTTACGCTTCCAGGTCCTGGTAACAGATAATGAGATGGATTCAACAACTGGAGTCCCTGGGAGGGGTTGGCTTGTGACCCCTCAGAAGGTATGTTCAGGCCCTCAGCTCAGGCATCCGAGGACATGGTCTCATTGGGAAGCAAGGTTGTTGTAGATGTCCTTAAGTGTTGGGGGCCGAAACCTTGGGAAAGAGAACTTGGCCATTCCCTAAACAAAGATTAGCCACCAGGATATTATGAAAATATATGCGTCACAAGATAATAGCTGAACTGTTACAGAGACAGACACCCTGTGCTGGGGACAAAAAAGCACAGACAAATCATGCTCCGGCCTGTCATGTCCTCTTACGCAAATACCCCTCGTGACCCCCTCCGGACCCCTGTTCCGGCCTGCCCTACAGCCTATATATTCTGTATACTTTCCTTCAATAAACGAGACCTTGACAACAGTTCCTTGCTTGGTCTCCCTCTTCTTTCTCGCCCTTGCTATTTCAGGTAGCGCCTCTGCAGACCCTGGAATAACTTGGTCCCGCGGGACGGGACACTTAAGGAGCCGTGTCCTTCCTCGTCATGACTGGGGTCCTTTACAAGGGGAGGGCAGAGAAACGCAGGAGAGGACACCAGGTGGCAACAGAGGCAGCAGCTGATCAGAAAGCTGATCACACAGCTGACAACGGAAGTGAGGAAAAGGCAAAGAAGGTTTTTTTTTTTAATCGTGAAATTTTTTTTTTTAAATTTTATTGGATCACTGTGAGATAGTTACAAGCTTTCACGTTTGGGTTACAATCTCACAGTGATCAAACCCCCATCCCTCCACCAGTGCACATTCCCCACCACCAATATCCCGGGTATACCCCCCTTTCCCACCCTCCCCCTGTCTCCATGGCAGACAATATTCCCCATACTCTCTCTCTACTTTTGGGCATTATGGCTTGCAACACAGACACTGAGAGGTCATCATGTTTGGTCCATTATCTACGTTCAGCATGCATCTCCCATCCCAACTGGTTCCTCCAGCCATCATTTTCTTAGTGATCCCTTCTCTATTCCATCTGCCTTCTCTCCTCCGCTCATGAAGCAGGCTTCCAGCTATGGGGCAATCCCCCTGGCCCTCGTATCTACCGTCCTTGGGTGTCAGCCTCATGTGATGCTACCCTACACTCCACAAATGAGTGCAGTCCTTCTATGTCTGTCCCTCTCTTTCTGACTCATTTCACTTAGCATGATACTCTCCATGTCTATCCACTTATAAGCAAATTTTATGACTTCATCTCTCCTAACAGCTGCTTAGTATTCCATTGTGTAGATGTACCAAAGCTGAAAGAAGGCTTTTCTCCACAGATTTCAGGGCAAGGAAGAACATCCCTCTCCCCCTTCACTCCCCCACCACTGCCAACACACACACACACACACACACACACACCCCTCCGCTCCAATTTCAGGATAAGGAAGGGTTCTCCCTTACTGATTTCAGAGTAAGGAAGGATTCTCCTCTCTGGATTTAATTCCAGGGAACACTCCCCTACTGATTCAGAGGGACTGTGAAATACCCGATAATGGACCTTCTGTCCCTCAGGACTGTGAAAGCATAAAATCGGTGCTATTTTAATTCACACAGTGTTTGGCATTCTGATACGGACGCCCGGAGAAGCTAATGGTCACAAATGACCAATATACGAAGGTGCAAAAAAAGTGTAGCTGGCAGTTTCGTCTGCTACGTGCCAGGTCGTCTTGCCAGACCCTAGAAATACAGTTCCTGACACGACAGGGTTGAAATCACGCTGCAGAGTAACTAGCTGGTTACCGACACACGTTTGAGAGGACCCAAAGGCCCCGGTCTCTGGGCTTCCACATAAGCATTTCTGTTCGGGTTTACTTTTATTATATCCTTCTAAATAAGGAGTGATTTGATACTAGCCACACTTTCTCCGTGAATGGCTCCAACTGGCGGCTTTTGCTTCTCTCTGGAGAGCTCAGGAGTTTTCCTCTTTAGCTGATCTTTCACACATAGTCCGTGGACAGTCACAATCCACTGTAGCCCCAGGACCCAGCATGCTTCTTTGATTCCCTTTGGCTCTTGTGTTTGGGTTCAAATTTGACCTAAGAATAGCTGCTTCCGATTGGGCTTTTATGAACAAGAGCAGAAGAAAAGTTCCAGGTCCGCAGTGTTTGTAGTTGTGAAGAGGGGTGGTTAGCCGCCCCCCCCCCCCCCCAGAAGGTGTGGTTGGTGGAGATCCGCTGGTTAAGTGTCTGACACGGAAACATCCCTCCGGGGGGACCTGCATGGCCTCTTTCAGGTGTGGGAAGAGGGAGGAATGTGACCTTCCCTTTGCCTCCTGGTGGAGGGAATAAAAACGGGCTTTTCAGCTCCCCGGTCCTCGGAGTCGGGTGCTTGCACCGTGCAAGGCAAAGGAAAAAGGCAAATCAGTGTGCACAGGAGCTCCACTTCATAAATAAAAACCAAACCTGGCAAGAGCCTTGAAAGACTTACTTCAAGACCTCCTTTTCCCCCCCACCTTGACATTTTAATGGGGTCGGCAGCCTGAGCTTCATGGTAATGGAAACCAGAAGACAGTCGCCCCGAGTGCAAGACGGCAGTGGAGGCCCGGCAGCCTTGGTGTCTAAACGGATCAGCGCTGTCCTAGGCACACGGCGATGCAGCCTGACAGGCAATTACTGCTGTTCCTAATTGCTTCCATCAAGCCCCGCTGTTGGAAGGAAGGGCCTGCAGCGCCCTTTACCCAGTGGCGTCTCGGCTCCGGCTAGGGCTTTGCTTTCTGGCATGTTGGTCTCTGTTTGGCAGTCAAGCCCACTCCGGCCCGTTAAACGTTCCGAAGACCCTCCCTGATCAAAGCCAGGAGACGATCTAATGAGATGCAGTCGTGAGTGGAAGGCTGGCACACCGACTCTGGCCTGTCCGTGCCGGGGGAGAAGATGAAAGCGTTCCTTAGGGCTCGGCGTAGGCAGAGGAGTAGAGTCGCCTCTTGGTGGCTTCCTTGAGTGCGTGGAGACATGGGATATTTGTATAGGGAAGTCTTACTGCCCGTTAGAAAGGATGGATGGCTTCTCATTTAATTATTATTTTTTAATTTTTTTTCTTTTTTTTAAATTTATTTTTTAATTAGTGAGTCACAGTTGAGGGTACAGTTTCAGATTCACACATTTTTGTTCTTGTTTTTCCCTCATGCAATGTTTAAGAGCCCGTCCCTCCACCAGTGTCCATTCTCCACCAGCAAAGAACCCAATATCCCTCCCACCCGCCCCCCAGTCCCATCCCCCCCACCCCACCCCACCTCTGTGGCGAGGCATTCCAATTTGATATCTCTCTTTCCTTGAGAACAGATGACTGGTTAAAGAAACTTTGGTACATCTATACAATGGAATACTATGCAGCTGTTAGAAAGGATGAAGTCATGAACTTTGCATATAAGTGGATCAACATGGAAAGTATCATGCTAAGTGAAATGAGCCAGAAAGAGAGGGACAGACATAGAAAGATTGCACTCATCTGTGGAATATAGAACAACAGAGTATGAGACTAATACCCAAGAATACTAATACCCAAGAATCACAGTGATACAGTGATTTTTGGGTCACACCTGGTACTGCTCAGGACTTACTATTGGCTCTGCTCTCAGGGATCACTCCTGGCAGGCCTAGGGGACCATCTGTAGTGCCGGGGATCAAATCTGCATTGGCCACAGGCAAGGAAAGCACCCTACCTGCTGTGCCATTCATCACTTTGGCCTGTCATCCCATTGCTCATCAATTTGCTCAAGCGGGCACCAGTAACATCTCCATTGTGAGACTTGTTGTTACTGTTTTTGGCATATCCAATACGCCACGGGGAGCTTGCCAGGCTCTGCCGTGCGGGCGGGATACTCTCAGTAGCTTGCTGGGCTCTCCGACAGGGACGGAGGAATCGAACCCGGGTTGGCCTCGTGCAAGGCAAATGCCCTACCCGCTGTGCTATTGCTCCAGCATATATATATATATTTTTTTTTTTCCCCCCTCCCTCTACCTAAAGGGTTTTCAGTGTAACTAAATCAGAACTCTTGATATTTCCCTCTACCCAGCTTCGCAAAGGCCACAGACATCCAGGCAATTAGGAGTTATCCTTGGAGTTGTCTCATGTCCCCTATTAATTCGAATCCTTTTCTCCATTGCTGTTGTTACCAATGTGCCTCATTAAGCACCTTTCTCAGGATAATAGTTATTTAACTGCCCTCACTGCTTCATTTCTAAGCATTGTTTGATTAATTTTTCACAATCCAGCAGAAATACATTTAAAAATGTGTATTCTGCAAAAGGCTGCATGTTGTATGATTTCATATATATGACATTAAATAAAAGGCAAAACTGGAAGAATAAAAAGAAGCTTTTCCAGGGTCTTTGTCTAGATGAAGGTATTAACTAAAGCAGGACAAAAGGGAACTTTTAGGGGGAAATGATGGGAATGATCTACATCTTGATTGTATGTTGGTTATGTTGTATAAAAATAAAAAGAAAAAGAAAAGGCGCGCAGGCGGCGAGGCAGGTGAAGGAAGGAAGAAGGCAAAACTGGTTGCTCGATCGGTTTATTTCATGTCCATCTCCATTCTCCTCTGATTCTCCTCCTGCTTCTTTCTCCCCCATCCTACTTCATTCTCTATCTCTCTGCCTCTCTCCCGGCTCTCGGTCTCTCTCTCTCGATCTGTGGATCTGGCCCCCGTGGATCTGGCTCCCATGGATCTGGCCCCAGTGGATCTGGCCCCGGTGGATCTGGCTCTGGCCCCCAACCCACTCTTACAGCCTAGTTAAATCTCCACAGCATGAGGGGGTTGGGGCATACCCATAGGTGTGGTCAGCAATAGGGTAAGGTTCTTTTCCCTCAGGGGATGCTTCTCCTAGGACTTAATTCTCTTTCAGCAGGAGGATCCACCCAAGGGCAGAGTCCCATGAATGTGTTTCTCTTCTCCTCAGCCAGCAAACATATAAGAATTCATAATATTAATTATTTTGTATGGACACAATAAGAGATGCATTAAAGCTTATAGAATTGCTCTCTTGGGGCCATCTCAATCTCAGACTACAGTGCTCAGGCCACATCAGTCTTTCCTAGCCCTGGCAGGGTCCCAGTCTCATAATTACTATTGGATCATGACAGTATTTGTCTATGATCAAGCTCTTAACTTATAGTTAAGAATTAGGCACTTTGGCCAGGCCCATCTCGATGCCAGGGTAGCACATAACTCACCGCTTGCCCTGGATCCATCCCGTCCCACGTCGGGGACCCTACTTTGGGGTGCTAGGAACTGAGGGCAACTGAGGCTTAAGTGGAGAGAGCAGATGCCCAGGAGGGAATATCGAGGCCAATTAAGTCTTAAGTTATAAAAACATAATATTGTCTTCTTGTGTCTATACAAAAAAGACATAGCTTTAAAGTAAATTATTCAAAAGGCATAAAGAGGAGAGAAAGGCAATGTTATAATATTCAGTGTTCTAGGAAGTTCTGACCTTACCAATTAACAGAGTTTGATTAAGGGAAGAGCAGATAAACTGGTAGAATTGGTTACAGATAAACAAAAGAATGGGAGTGACTCGGGAGCACTTTGATGGGTGTGACTGATAAACCTAAGCTCCTAGTGGCAAGGGGGAAAGGACAAACCAATGATATCCAACATTATGTGAGTGCAGGAATTGACCAAACAGATGAGTCTGTGAACCTGAAAAGGGTGAATTTTTTTTTGTATGTAGATATAGCATAATAAATTTGGCTTTTAAAAAAAGGTAAAAATGTGAAAAAACTCAAATCTTAGGAGTTATTTTTATTTGATGGGTGCAGAGCATTGTTTATTGTAAAGAGTCATAAGGAAATTTATTATTTTTTTAAAAAAAATATCATCAATTTAACATTATAGTTGCCTGTGGTGGCAATATTTGCAGAGGCTAACAAGAGATTGATAGTTAGAAACCTTTAAATCAAAGACTGGGGAATGTTATGTGCACAAGGGGATCGAGAAGGCCACGCGAGACTAGAGTAATACGCATGAGCTGATCTGCATGACCAAAAAGTAAAGGCTAAGGCACAGCTGTCAGCCCTACGGAGCATTGAAACACGCCTCACGGGCTGGAGAGATGCCCCACCTGGGGTGGGTTCCCGGCATCCCACCCCCCAAGCCCAGCCAGGAGTCATTCCTGAGTGCAGAGCCAGGAGTAACCCCTGAGCATTGTCAGGCATTGCCCCAAACAACAACAACAACAAAATAGAAACCCTGTCTCTAAAACACAGAGAACTTTTTGGTGAAGCTGAGAAGTATATTAAAGAGACATTTAAGAAAAGATCTGACCATTTAGTTGGACATCAAGTCAGCCCACCAGAGATTCCAGTAGTTTGACACTTAAGAGTAAAGACTTTATAGAATCAGTCCTGTAACGTCACTAACCAAACAGCAGCATGGAAAGCCCTAAGAAAGGAGTTGAATATGATTTCCAGACCATTACACGTATTATTTAAAATATCCAGTTACTGACAAAAATTAAGAAGTATGCAAAGTAATAGGAAAGTATGGCCCATACACACACACACACACACACACACACACACACACAATTTTTTTTTTAAGCAATACCTTAAGAATCTCAGATACATGGATGATTGGATATTTTGAGCCAGCTATTATAAATAAGATAAATTTTTAAAAACCCATGTAAAAATTAAATATGAAAATACCATTTCCCAAATAGAGACTAGTAATTATACTTTAATATCAATGTAGAAATTAAGTAATTCTCACATAAATTATAAAATGAGATAATTTGTTATTAGTACACCTACTCTGTAAGAAATACTAAAGGAAGGCCTACAGGTTGACATAAAAGGGCTGTAAACAGTAACTTAAATTTATCTAAAGATATAAAGAGCACCAGAAGGAAAGTGCATAGTTCACATTTACAGAGTGAATATAAAAGAAAGTTTAAATATATTTTAATTTTAAGTCAATTTTCCCACTTGATTTAAAACCACCACCCAAAGAATAATTATTAAATTGTTGATGGGCTTATAATTTATAAATATGTTATTTATTTGGTAATAATAGAATTAAGAAGAGGGAAGGAATTAAGCTTTGTTATAGCAAAATTTTTATATACTATTAAAATGAACTGGAGCAGTAGCACAGTGGGTAGGTTGTTTGCCTTGCACACAGCCGACCCGGGTTCGACTCCTCTATCCCTCTCAGAGAGCTTGGCAAGCTACTGAGAATATCTCACCTGCACGGCAGAGCCTGGCAAGCTCCCCGTGGCGTATTCAATATGCCCAATACAGTAACAACAAGTCTCACAATGGAGATGTTACTGGTGCCTGCTCGAGAAAATTGATGAACAACGGGGATAACAGTGATACAGTGCTACTATTAAAATATGTTAGCATTACATATGTATGTGGTCTTATTTTTAGAGTGTTTAGATATGTTAAAATGTCATATGTATGTGACATACAAGAAACAAGGGATAAATATGGCATACAAGCAGATGCTTATTTAACACAAGGACAATAAGTAATAAAGGAACAAAAAGGCATAAAACAGAAAACAAATGACAAATGGCAGATATAAGTCCTACCCTATCAAGAAATACAGTAAATGTACCAAATAGTCTTGTCAAGAGGCAGAGAAGGGAAAAATGATTAGGATACATTTTTAATAGTGTGCTGTCTAAAAAGAGACACATTTTACCTATACACACACAAATAGGTTGGAAATTAAATGATAGATAAAGGAGGCCATGCAAAAAATAACCACAGAAAACTGGGGACCAGGGGTGGGGGCCTAAACGAAACAATATAGACTTGAAAACCAAAATTGTCACTAGAGACAAAGAAATTTTGTAATGATAAAAATGCCAATTCATAAGAAAGAAGTAATGAAACTGTAAACATATCTGCACCTAATAACAGAACAGGAAATATGTGAAGTGAAAAATAACAAAATGGAAAGAAGAAATAGATAATAATAAAAATAAGAGGTGTCAATAACCTCCGCTTAGTAAGAGAGAAATTATATAGAAAATCAAATGAGAAATAAAAGTTTTGAACAGCATTCTAATGCAGTGAAACCTAGTTCATAGCTGCAGAACACTCCCTCTGACAGCAATGAGATAGGCAGGCATTCTTCTCTACCAGAGTAGGCCATAATTTAGGGTATAAAATAGGCCAAAGAATTTACAAGGGTTGAAAACATGGAAAGCGGGTTCTCTGACCATGATAGAATGAAAATTAGAAACGAAGGAAGAAAAACATTTGTGTTTCTAAGTAGCCATGGAGTTAGGGAAGAATAACAAGGATAATTAGAAAATGTTTTGATATGAATAAATCTTAAAATACAGCACAACAAAATTTAAGGTGCAGTGAAACTCATAGTCCGAGGAATATTTTACCTATAACTTCTTATATTAAATTAAGGGGTATCTTAAATTAATTGTCTAAATAAATGACTGCTTGAAGAATCTAGAAAAAAAGTGGAAACTAAATCCAAAGTTAGCAGGAAGGAAACAAACAAGCAAACAGAAACTCAACTCAGATAAATAAACTCAGAGAAGACA
Organism: Sorex araneus; assembly: GCF_027595985.1. Lineage (NCBI taxonomy): Eukaryota > Metazoa > Chordata > Mammalia > Eulipotyphla > Soricidae > Sorex > Sorex araneus. The sequence goes on from NC_073303.1 coordinate 252,035,483, forward strand.
GTGTATGCATCACTACTAAAATGGCTGAAATAAAAGTATCATAATAGAGTAGTATGAAGAACTATAATACAGCACATGAGCTGCCATCGATGAAATGGGCAAGCTCTTAGAAAGACACAGACTATTAAAACTCAAATGCACAATCTGAATAGGCCTGTAACAAATAGAATGAATTAGTTGTAAATTGTTTTTTTACACGAAGAAAAGCTGAGCCCGAGTTACTTTTTTGATTCTACGAGATGCCAATACTAGAAACAAACAAATAAAACCCAATCCACTCCCTGGTACCTCCAAACCCTAGCAATCTTTCACAAACTCTTTTAAAAAAAAAAGAAGAGGAGGGAGCACTTCCTAACAAATTCTATGAAGAAAGTATTATTCTGATATAAAACTAAACAAAGACATCCAAGAAAACCACAGGCCAATATCCGTCATGAATATAAATGCAAAAATCTTCCACAAAAATACTAGCAAACTGAATCCAGCAACATATTTAAAGGATTATACACCATGACCAAGTGGGACTTATCCCAAGAATGCAAAGTTGGCTTAACGTGTGAAAATCAATCAGTGTAATACATCATATGAATTGAGTAACAAAAAACACATGATAATGCCATTGACCGAGAAAAGGCATTGACAAATGCTACATTCTTTACTGATAAAAAAATACCTCAAGTGGAGGAATCAAGGCAATGTCTACAATCTGATACAAGGCATCTATAAAATAACACACTTCTAATGTATTTAGTGGGGAGACACTCGAAAATATATCCCAAGATTGGGCATATAAAGAAAGGCGCCACTCTTTTCACTAAGAGTGAACATACTTTAAGTGAATGGAGCTAGAGATAGGGTACGGGAGGTCAGGTGCTTGCCTTGCCTGGTTTGACTCCTGGTGTCGCATGTGATCATCTCCAAAGCACTGCCAGGAGTGATCACTGAGCACAGGACAAGCAATAATCCCTGGCATTGCTGGCTGTGCCCCCGCACCCCCCAAAAAATGATTGTAGCCAGCACAATTAGACAAAAAACACATAAAAGGGCCACTAACACACATAATATGAATTAATAAAACTAGTTTAGCAAGACCGTAGTAGTGAGATTGATATACATAAAAATTGTATTTCTATACACTAACAATAAACAATCTTTAATGAAAAACTTAAACTCATTTGCAATACATGAAATTATAATATACTTAAGAATAATTTTGAAAGACGCACAAGATACGCACATTGGGGCTGGAGCGATAGCACAGTGGGTAGGGCGTTTGCCTTGCATGCAGCCGACCCGGATTCGATTCCCAGCATCCCATATGGTCCCCCAGCACCGCCAGGAGTTAATTCCTGAGTGAATGAGCCAGGAGTAACCCCTGTGCATCGCTAGGTATGACCCCAAAAGCCAAAAAAACATAAAAAAGATACGCACATTAAGTTATACAAATGGTGTTCAGAAGAACCTAAAATCCTGGAAAATCATCCTGCTTTGATGATTTAAAGGAGTTGAAATGGCAATTCCTGCTACATTGATTTACAGACTCAAGACCGTGTCTACCTATATTCTAGCTGGCTTCTTTTAAGAAATCAACAATCTGAATATAAAATTATTGTGAAGAACATGAGAAAAAAAATCAAAATAATCTTGAAAAATAAGAACAAAATTGGGAGACTCCCACTTTTCAACTTCAAAAGTTTAATATCGATTGTAATCTGGACCATGTGGTTTTGGGCTAGGAGAGATGAAGAGGTAATGGAATATTATTAATTGAGAGCCCATAAATAAACTCTTACATTTGTGGTCAACTTAATTTTGTTAAGGGTGCCAAAACTATTATTCAGTGGGAAAATAGTTTTTCAACAAATTGTGTTGGAGTGACTGTATATCTCCACGTAAAATACAAAGTGGAACTTGTTTTTCACACCACATACAAAATTAATTCAAGTGAATTATGGACCCAAATGTAAGAACTAAACTATAAAACTCTTTGAAGCAAATATAGGTGTGATGTTGGATTATGCAATGTTTCTTAAAGATATAATTCCAAAGTGCCTAAGATCAAAAGTTAAAAAAACATGTTAATTAGACTTCTTTAAAATAAAAGATCCGTACTTCAAAATAACCATCTAGAAAGTGAAGTGAAAGTCCCGAGAATGGGAGAAAATATTCGCAAAACATACATAGCTGATAAAGTATTCGTGCTCAAAAACACAAAGAAACTTATCCAACTCAAAAATTAAAATGGGCAATGTATTGGCAATGGCCTTTCTTTAGGGAAAATGTGAAAATGACCACAAAAGTCACATAGATGTTCCACTTTATTAGGCATCATAGAAATGTAAGTCAAAATCAAAATGACTCAAATCTCCCATTTCTAAGAGAAATAAAAACATGTGTCTGATCAGTAACCTTTATAAAATGTTTGTAGCACAACTTTTCCTAATAGCCAAAATGTGGAAACAGCTCAAATGTTCATCAGCAGATTAATGGATCAGTGAAAATTGTGTGTTTATATGATGCAGCATTATTTCATCACAAAAAGAAACTAAGCATTGCTACAAACGGCAACATGGGTGGATGCTGAAAATATTTATACTGTGCAAAAGAAACCAGACATGAAATGCCACATATTGTGTAATTCCACTGATATGAAATGGCCAGGAGAGAGTAATCCACAGAGAAAGTAGATTAATAGTTTGCATAGGGGGAGAATAGGGAGTATGTAGCTTCATTTTTAGGTTACAAAAATGTTCTAAGATGAAATAGTGGTTAGGACTACACTGTAAAGTTTTAAAAGTATAACTTTCATATCAGTGGATTATACTACGCATAGATAGTATTTTATTACTGTTATTATTTTTTGTTTATTGGACCACACCTGGCAGTGTTTGAGAACTACCCCTTTGCTCTATGCTTGGGGTAACTCCCAGTGATGTTTGGGTGACCAGGTGTTACTGGGAATCCAACCTGAGCCTCCTATTTGCAAAACACATACTTTGCCCTTTGAGCTTTCTCTCTTGTCCCAGACTATTCACTGTATCTCTGTCATCCCGTTGTTCGTCCATTGATTTTCTCGAGCAGGCGCCATAAATGTCTCCATTCGTCCCAGCCCTGAGATTTTAGTAGGCTTTCCTTACTCGCCTTTCCCAACGATTGGAAGCTCTCTTCAGGGTCAGGGGAATGAGACCTTATTGTTACTGTATTTGGCATATCGAATACGCCATGGGGAGCGTGCGTCCTAGACTATTATTTCTAAAATATGCCTGATACAGGGATACAGGAGATAAGAGTGTCCATGATAGGATACAGGAGTCAAGGCGCTTGCCTTGCATGTGGTCTACCCCAGTTTGATCCCCAGCACCCCATATGGTAACTCCAAGCACTGCCAGGGATCACGCCTAAACACCCAGCCAGGATCGCCCCCAAACATTCCAGCTGTGCCCCTCCCACACCCCAGGAATGCACTGAATAGCTCAGTGGCCAAAAGAGCCTGCCTGGCAAATGTCAGGCACGCATTTGTGCATGCTAAGCACATATGTCGTGGGAGCTCTGCGTGCTAAGCACATATGTCGTGGGAGCTCTGCTGTCCGGGAGCCCTGGGCCAGCAGAACGTGTGATACGGCAGCCAGGAGTGTGCAATACCACGGCCAGGCGTCTGGGGACGCTGCAACTAAACATGTGCAGGTTGGGCAACCTCTAGTGAGCATAGGTTCAAGCATGACCCAAGCACGTAACCCCTGACGAGCACCAGGACAGAACGTGTGACCTCCACAACCAAGCGTATGTGTGACCACTGGTCCTTACCCCCACGGAAGGAAGGGAAAAGGGGAGAAATATGCATGCATATATTTTAAGCTGTTTAATGGCCTTCCTGCATTCTTGGAGGGAAATAAAATCCAAAGCTTGGGCTTTATTCAAATAGCAGTGCCCTATTAATTTTATTTATAGTTTTAGCCATGCCCTAAAACTCTCTCTCATACTTCTAAACTACCTTGTTCCAAAATTATTCAGTGTGCTTCAGTCACCTGGACCTATACTTTGTTCTTTGAACAGATCAAGCTCTTTATATATATTTTTCCTTACTGCCTAATCCTGGCATTTACTGTCTTCTGCCTGGAATATATCCTTTCCTGCTCTGCCCACAACTTTCACCATCTCATTATTTCACTCTGTTTAACCTATGTGCTGTCCCTCCCATACTCATCATCATAGTGTGTTGTTATTTCCTTCATACACTTGGACCCCAACTTGGGATTCTTTTGTTTAATAGTGTGTTTGTTTGCTAGCCCTTGGATCCACTTTCCTGCCATTAAGATATGGCTTCTTCAGTGAAGGATTTTTTTTTCTCACTCATACATCTTCATTATTTAATCTTGTTTTGAGAATATTGTTCGTTAGTTGGTGCTCAGTATATGGTTTTGGGTGAGTAAAGAATAATGCAGATCTGATTCCAAGCTTCTCCCTAAAGCTGCATTCTACACAAACCCTAATAGGAAAATTACAGCAACCCAGGGGCGCTACTCCTGCTTTTTCCTCCTGGATGGGATCAGAGGGTCCCCCCTTTCGTCCTTATTTGCAGTTGCATCCGTTAAGATCCACCTTCAGACTTTTTTTTTAGGCAGTAGGAACCCAAAGCCTTGGAGGCTGCTTCTGAAGAGCTCAGAGATTAGAGAGCAAAGTGCACGGGAAGAATTGTGAAGTCACTAAAATAATCACGAATAGGGAGCAACAGGGTGCTGAGAAATACAAAAGCGAAGGTATGGAAAGAGGCTGAAGATTTGCATTTGACCCTGATGCTCTGGTTCTAGACCTTTGCTCTCAAATTTGGAATAGGTGAGAGGGAACAGATTATGACTTGCGATCTAGAGACTTTTTTTTGTCACTTCTGGATACCAGATGCGTGCTTCGGCTCGCATCTAGTAGGGAGAGATCCAGGATATTTCTAAACATCCTGTAATCCATGGGCCAGCACCCCCAGCCAACAAACAATTATTCTGCCCCAACATGCCACTAGTGCTTATGCTAAAAAGGCCCAGTTAACAATAGTTATGAATTGCTGCTGAAACTATTAACTGAGAGGTGGGTAGGTAATTTTAGAAGGGATGACTCAGGCAGACAATGTTGGTCAGTCTTTCGAATTCAGAGGAGAGATCGCCTCTGTCCCCTGGTGTATGTGGTATGTGAAATATTTTCCCCAAACACCAAATCTGAGCTCCCAAGTCTCTAGCACAGTCATGACTATGTAACACATGGAAGCTTGATAGGCAGTTTTGGAGGTGCTTAGGGCCCCGTGCACAGGGGTCACCCCTGGAGATGCTCAGAGCACCATGTATGGCTCCAGGTCAGCTGAGTGCAAGGCAAGTGCCTAAACCCCTAGACTATCTCTCTGGACCATGCACACATAAATAATTTTAAATTTCCCAATAGTCCTCAGAAGTAAGTTTATAAAAGACAGGTAGTAATCAATTTTATTTAAATTAGGCTGGAGCGATAGCACAGCGGGTAGGGCATTTGCCTTGCACGCAGCTGACCCAGGTTCGATTCCTCCGCCCCTCTCGGAGAGCCTGGCAAGCTCCCCATGGCGTATTCCATATGCCAAAAACAGTGACAAGAAGTCTCACAGCTCCATTGTGAGATGTTACTGGTGCCCGAATGAACAAATCGATGAACAACGGGACAACTGTGCTACTGTGTGCTGTGCTACCTTATTAATAGAACAATTATTAATTCAATATTCTCCTCTTAATTGCACCACATCTTTGGAATCCGCTGTATATTTATGTGTTAGTAACATCTTTCCTCAGACGAGCCACATTTCGAGTGACTAGCAGGCATGTTGATAGCGGCTGCCATATTGGTCTGAAACACTAATTCGTAGGATGCTTAGAGAACAGAGGAAAATGTTGCGTATGTTACGAGGTTGCAATCAAGAGATATTCAGTAGATGAGAAACTCTTTAGTGCCAACCTGGTTTCTCCCATAACTCGGGTCGAAAGAAAAGGGAAGATGGTGGACACCAGTTTGAATGACGTAAATGATAGCAGTCAGATGGGTCATGGCCTTTGTTGACTTGCCTCCCACTAAGGTACTGGAAAGAGAGAAACGGGTGTGAGTGTCAAGGAAACAGGACTATGCCTCGATCATTTTCAAGCGCCAGTAATGGACACAAGAATATAGTCGTTAGTCTACTTTGGTGTATATTTTTTACACAAACGTTTTCTTCAGATGCAGGCCTTTAACTTTTTTTTTGTTGTTTGTTTTTTTGGGTCACACCCGGCGATGCACAGGGGTTACTCCTGGCTCATGCACTCAGGAATCACTCCTGGTGGTGCTCGGGGGACCATATGGGATGCTGGGATTCGAACCTGGGTCTGCCGCGTGCAAGGCAAACGCCCTACTTGCCGTGCTATCACTCCAGCCCCAATAGGCCTTTAACTTTTAAGTTTATTTTTTGGGCCTCATCTGGCTATGCTGAGACTTACTCTTGGCTCTGCACTCAGTGATCACTCCTGGTGGTCTCAGAGGGTGGGGGGCCATAAGGTACGCTGAGAATCAAACCCCAGTCAGTCTCAGGCAAGGCTAATGCCCTCTTCGCTGTACTATTGCTCTGACCTCAGCTTGCAAGCTCTTAAACCAGGTGCTTGGTTTTGTTCTCCTGGATCCACGGTATCCAGATGCTTCTCTCAGTTACCAGTGACTTTTCAGGGGGGCTCTGTCTTTCCAGAGAATTCCATTGTTGTGTTACTCACTCTCATTTAGACATCTTAAGCTTGTGAGAGTGCTGAGATTTATTTAGATGACTTAGAAGTGAGACATGGTGGACATTCAGCATATTCTATCACTAGGAGGAGTAATTTAAAATGGGCATAAGTGCTTATGTCAGGAACAGGAATAAAGAAACAGGAAGTGAGGTCCAAGAAATAGTGTTGGAGATAAAGAAGTTAGTTGCCTTGCGTGCAGCTTACTGGGTTTCAATACCTGTCACCCTGTGCAGCCTGCAAACATGGCCCGGCTGTGTCACTCTTGAGTATCACTGTAGCACTGTCATCCTGTTGCTCAGTGATTTGCTTGAGTGGGCACCAGTAACATCTCTATTGTGAGACTTGCTGTGACTGTTTTTGGCATATCGAATATGCCACGGGGAGCTTGCCAGGCTCTGCCATGCGGGCGAGATATTCTCAGTAGTTTGCCGGGCTCTCCGAGAGGGGCAGAGGAATTGAACTGGGGTCGGCTGCATGCAAGGCAAATGCCCTAACTGCTGTGCTATCGCTCCAGCTCCTAAAATATATTTTTAAGACCGTCTCTGTACTGGAGCTGGAGCCGATAGCACAGAGGAGCGTTAGCACTCCTGAGTACAGTCAGGAATAGTTCCTGAGCACTGCTATGTGTGACCCAACCCTCGCCTGTCAAAAAGAAAAAGAGCATGCTTACATTGATGACCTTCTGGGAGAGCACACCACCATTGGAGACAGGAAGTGGTTCTCTTTCTGAAAAAATTTACCCATAGGGTGTGTTTTTAGATGATAAAAAAGTGAAAGCGTTCATTTTTTTTGTTCGTATAATATGGAATAAGCAATACTATATTATTTTATGTGTACTACACTGTCACTGTCATCTCGTTGCTCATTGATTTGCTTGAGCGGGCACCAGTAACGTCTCCATTGTGAGACTTGTTGTTACTGTTTTTGGCATATTGAATATGCCACGGGTAGCTTGCCGGGCTCTACCATGCGGGCGGGATACTCTCGGTAGCTTGCCGGGTTCTCTGAGAGGGGCGGAGGAGTCAACCCAGGTCAGCCGCATGCAAGGCAAACGCCCTACCCGCTGTGCTAATGGAAACAATCTAGTTAACACTTGAAAATTTTAATTTTATAAATATCATTTGGAACAAATAGCAAGGAGTTTAAATATAAATTGGTTTAAAGAAAACTCAAGTAAAAAGTAGAGGTGGGTCACAAATGTGGCATAAACTTTGAAGCTGATTCACAAACTGATGAATCTTGGGAAATGTTCTTCCATCACAAATCTGGATCATGGGGAATAAAAAAATATTGAAAAGCACGTGAAGAAACAAGTATATGACATGACCCAGGCTGAGACATCCTTTTTGGCAAGTGATTTCCATATGAAAGTAACGTATTCCAGGATGAATCTTTTTCTGTTGTACCAAGATCTATTTTCCCGCATCCTATATCTCCTAAGAGCACAAATTCAGTTGGAGAAGATAATGATTTTGTTTTGGGGGCAACATGGGCTGCCTTAAAAAGTTCTGAATTGAACTGGAGAAACCTGTGCTCATACATACTGTTTGACAGATCTTGTCAGTCCCTTTGCAAGTCTTGCTTCCACTCTGGTTAGAAACAAACAAGACAAAAAAAAAAAAAACCCTTCCCAAGGTCCTCCAGGCCATACTGGATCTAGTTTCTACTTCTCCTCCACTTTTCTTTTGTCTTTGTTTTTGGGTCACACTCGGCGATGCACAGGGGTCACTCCTGGCTCTGCACTCAGGAATTACTCCTGGCGGTGCTCAAGGGACCATATGGGATGCTGGGAATCGAACCCGGGTCAGCTGCATGCAAGACAAATACCCTCCCCGCTGTGCTATCACTCCAGCCTCTCCATCTTTTTTTTTCTCTTTTTGGGTCACACCCAGCGATGCACAGGGGTCACTCCTGGCTCTGCACTCAGGAATTACCCCTGGCAGTGCTCAGGGGACCCTATGGGATGCTGGGAATCGAACCCGGATTGGCCGCGTGTGAAGGCAAATGCCCTACCCGCTGCGCTATCGCTCCAGCCCCAGCAAGCCCCTTCATCTTAACTCCAACTTTGTCTCCCTACTAAAAGGACCACTTCTCTAATCCCTCTTGACACGTTATCCTGTTGTTGTTGTTTTTTGTTTGTTTTTTGGTCTTCATAGGAATTGACACTCCCTGAACCCATGCTGCTTTGCTCCACGAAAGGGGAGCCTATCTGTTTCGTATCCACTAGTCATTTCTCCCTCCTGTCGAACGTTGCCTGCCATGTGGAAGGAGCTTGGCAAATATTTGTTGAATGAATTCATGAATTAGATAAGCCGGGGCTTGGACTCCATCATCTCCGAGGGTCTCCTTCCAGCTACGAAGTGCTGTGAGTTTCAAAACTCCTCACGAGAAACATTCATCTTGCCGTCCGAGAGCTTTTCTCCACCAATCAGCCAAGCTGGGATTTCCCAGGGTTTCACGGAAACGATGGGCAAGCAGGCCGAGTGGAACAGATGCCTCGGGGTGCCGACACATCTTCCTCGGACTCGAGCAACCGCGCAGAGAGCAATCATAATCAGTGCAGAGGTGGATGAGAGAGGAACTGGGTCGGCTGCCAAATTGCCTTTGTGGTTGTCCGAGCCAGCTTCTCTGAACACAGCCCTTTATTTAAACCATCGCTCCCAGTCGAGCATGCCCTCCAAACCCACCCCCCCCCCTTTTCTCTGACTTGGGCTCTTGAACTTGTCACATATGGGTTCAATTGGTTTCTTAACATCAGCTTGGGTAACCCTGATGCAAGTGAGATGTGAAAGTCAGCCCATTAGGTCTGTGAAGATCTGATGAAAGCAACTTTAGCACATAACCATTTGCTTTGGCAGAAGCTCGGGCCAAGAGCAAAAAGTCCTCTTGATGTGTCAAATTATAGATAAACATGAGTTTCAGAAACATTTGTGATATAACTGCAAATAAATGCTGGTAACTGGCAGGGTGCTCCGTTTACAAATAGTTTCTGTCAACCAAACAGTAAGAGGGAAAACTTGAACACGATTGATTTCCCAAACATTTGAAAGCACTTGAATCGCAAGGTTCCGAAGCTGCAATAAAAATCAGAATAATAATTAAGGCTTGTGATACCATCCAGCTAACAGCAATACTGCGTGGGGTGGTGCCTTGGGATCTGGGGTATATCATGATGACTCAGTGTCTGATTTCTTGCCTAACCCCCACCTTCCATCCCCTGCGTCCCATACACACACACATATACAAACTCATCATTTAAAAAATCTGAGTTGTTTGTCCATACCCCAGCTTTGGGGTGGGTTCAGTTGTTCTCTTCAGTCTGAGAGGTGTGGCCCTCGGAACTGGTTGGAGAGTTGATAGCTAATAAAGAAGTGGCACATTTCTTCCCTTGCTTGAGAACTTTGGGTCGCAATAGAGTGGTTCTATCTGCAGGTTATTTACAAAGGAGTAAAGCAGCCAACAGGTACACTTGTCCCATTTGTGAAGCTCTTCGATGGTGGGAAGAAAAATGGGTAGTTCCGTCTGCTCACTGGATAGTATGAATTTATAAGCACCCGTTAGTATATCCACGAGTTAATGAAATGCATATTTAATCTTGACATATCAGACCCCAGAATGCATCATTAATAAAGCCTTCAATGTTGAAATCTGATCTCTTTAATAGAATAAAGTTCTAAAAAGTAAACTATAGGATTAGCTCTGGTTTACACTAACTTCGTGTACATTAATGGCTTCAAATGCAGAGCCTGATTGGGGAATAAGTGAATGAAAACTGGCAGGGTGGGGGCTATGGACATTTCCTGTCTGGCGTGTTCTGGGGGTGCGGGGGAGACTCCCCCCTGTTGAGGTATTGTTCTGCTGGAAGATGGCACAGCTTCACAGGTTTTAAGACAAGCAAGATGTTTTGATCTTTAAAATGTACCCTCCCCCCACCCCAGGGAGGGTGGGAGGGCGGTGGAGAGATGGTGCGGGCAGGCAGGGCATTTGCCTTGCCTCTGGCTAACCTGGATTTGATTCCAGGCACTCTAGTTAGTCCTCCAAGCCCTGCTGGGAATGATCCCTGAGCTCATAGCCAGGAGTAAGTCCTGAATACCGCTGGCCGGGCCCCCAAACAAAAAAGAATGTAAAGTTAATGTAATTGCAGTAGATCTGATGGTGTGCTCCCAGTTTATATTTGCTTTTTTTTTTTTTGGTGTTTTTTTTTTTGTGTGTGTGTGTGTGTGCTTTATAGGTCACACCCGGTGATGCTCTGGGGTTACTCCTGGCTCTGCACTCAGGAATCACTCCTGGTGGTGCTCAGGGGACCATATGGGATGCTGGGAATCAAACCTGGGTCGGCCGCGTGCAAGGCAAACGCCCTACCTGCTGTGCTATCCCTCCAGCCCTTCTTTTTTGTTGTTGTTGTTGTTCTTGTTGTTGCTGACATTCCAACCCCTCTTTGAGGTCCCTTTCTTCCATCACATTAATTTTTCTCTCCGAGAGCAGGTCTGTTTCACTCATAAATTTTTTAGTGCTCTTTCAGCTGGATTTTTCCGTGGCATTTCATTTGAAGGGAGGTTAGCTTTTTTTTTTTTTTTTTTTTTGCTTTTTGGGTCACACCCAGCTATGCACAGGGGTTACTCCTTGCTCTACAGTCAGGAATTACTCCTGACGGTGTTCAGGGGACCATATGGGATGCTGGGAATTGGACCCAGGTCGGCCATGTGCAGGGCAAACGCTGGGAATCAAACCAGGGTCAGCCGAGTGCCCACTACTTTATATTAATAAGTTTAAATTGCTAGTGTCATATTCATCTTGGCTAGACATGTAAAATGTTTTGTTATGAATAAAGATCTTTACATGTAGTTGATAAAGGTGTTGGGGACTTAATTGTAGGGATGGGGCACTGAGAAATATGACTTTATCTTATTAATCATGACTGGCTGTTGTATAAGATAAATATACAAATTTCCTATAAATTAGTTTTTAAGGTTTATTTGGAATAACTTAAGTTATTAAGTTATAATTCAAGTTATAAATGGATGTACATTATATATGTTATATACAGTCCAAGTTAAAAACATGGATAAACTCTTATTACTTTAAATAAAAGTATTAAATTTGATACTTTAATATTTCTATTAAAGCATTAGAAGTATTAAAGTCTTATGTAAAACCCCAAAAAATAAGAATGTAAAGAACCTCATTTAGAAATATTGTTGACCTAGTTATTGAAAACAGGGGCCGGAGCGATAGTACAGCGGGTAGGGCGTTTGCCTTGCACTCGGTCGACCCGGGTTCGATCCCCGGCATCCCATATGGTCCCCTAAGCACTGCCAGGAGTAATTCCTGAGAGCAAAGCCAGGAGGAACCCCTGAGCATCGCTGGGTGTGACCCAGAACGAAAAAAAAAAGAGTTCAAAACATCGGTCAGGGTAATATTAAGGAAAATACAGTCTGCAGCCTCCAACCAAGGGCCTAATGCCTTACTCTCAGCTGTTGCACCAGTAAGAAGAGGATCCTAAATCCAGAGCGGCTGATGGTCTGTGTTGGACTGCTGCCAGCACAAGAACAGGGAAATCCACCAGCTCCTACCCATTTCCAACTGGGAATACCGTGGAGTGTCACTTGGTCTTCCCAGATGTCATCTGGGTCCTTCTTGCCCACTAAGACCCAAATCAAATTACCCAAAGCCCTCCTCTTTCGAGAAGTTCAAAGCCTCACTCATCATCTCTACAATTCTGAAAAGTGGGCTGTTTCTCCCATCACCCCACTGTCCTCAGCATCTCTTGGCAGCAGTGGCTTTTGAAGCTGCATTGTGTACAGGTACAGGATTTGACCTTTTACTCGAACCCCGCAAGAAACCCAGTCACCCCAAAACATTCGCAGACTTTACTGAAGACATTTTTTGGTGTGCAGAAAGGTGGAGTTAAGGAAAGGAGACCCAGTTTTATTTTGTAGCAAGGCAAATTAACTTCACAAGGAAGAACAAGAATGACTGTTTTTGACATTATGTCACAATAAAGTGATTATATCTGCAGGTTATTTATAAAGGAATAAAGGAATAAAGCAGCCAAAAGGTACATTTGTCACCTAGTCCGACCCTGTTGCTGTTTGCTAAGTATAGATTCTGGTGGGTAGCTTAACCTGCGCCTCAGTTTCTCATATTAGAAATTGAGACTATAATATTATCTACTGCAGGGGCTGGAGCGATAGCACAGCGGGGAGGGCGTTTGCCTTGCACGTGGCCGACCAGGGTTGAGTCCCAGCATCCCATAGGGTCCCCCGAGCACTGCCAGGAGTGATTCCTGAGTTCAGAGCCAGGAGTAACCCCTGAACATCGCCGGGAGACCCAAAAAGAAAAAAATGGTTATCTACTGCAGTATTGATTTGACGTTGAAATGAGTTACTATACATGGAACAATGTCAGAAGAAATATGTTATCTATCATCAACCATCTGCTAGTTTTTAATGTAGACGTATTACTTAAATTATCTTTAATAATGATTATTATTATTAGTTCTAGTTTCTCTCATTCCCTTCTTTATTCTTTTCCCTCTTCACTCACTTCCTTGCCTCCTATGCAGGAACAAAGACAGAAATTTGTCTGTGAATCTCTTCTGTTCTCACCCAGAATAGTTTGTCTTCTTTCTTCACCGAGACATTGTCTCCTGTGAATTTCCCAACCCGAGCATGTTTACCGAGGTCTTTCTCGAACATGATAGTTTCTTCCCTAGGCGGGATTAAGCTGTCAAAGGTCAAGATAACATTCTTTCAACTTTTTGTATTGATATAGACACGCAAAGGGTTCCATATCTCAAAAGTAAATGTTAAATGTACCGTCTAGGCTTTCCAGATTGTTTTCAGCCTCTAAAATTTTATGATTCTGGGGAAACAGCTTTTCCTGGTAGCCTGAGATACCCCAGTACCAATCTTTCTGGAATCAGGAAGAGCAGATATTGGGGTGACAAGTTTTCCTCCAGGCACATTTCTGGGCTCTTGGAGGCCCTGTGCCAAGGAGCTGAGGGCTTGGGGTGCCAGTAGGTGAGAGGAACAGAGCAGCATATTCAGACACGCTGCCTCCCGCTCAAACAGTGTCACCTCATAACTCTCGGGGCATTTCTAGCCTCTTTCATCCACACACGTCAGATCATCCAGGCAGATACTATTGAGGGAGAGGGAGATAGAGAGAGAGAGAGAGAGAGAGAGAGAGAGAGAGAGAGAGAGAGAGAGAGAGAGAGACAGAGAGATTTCTCAGCGAAGAGAAAAATACTACGATAGTTTCAAAATCTTACTTTATAACAATGATGTTGACTTATAGCTCGAGTAAACAAATAAAAAAAATCCCCAAAGATCCATCTTTATCTCATGTGCCCCCCAATCCAATAATCCCGTATGCATATACAAATATATTCATACTTTTTTGATGCTTATTTGTGTGATATGTTTGCATTTAGTAGAATATTTGTAGAAAATAAAAATACTGGAAGGAAAGAAAACCTCCAAACTTCCGCTTTCCAGTCTGCCCCGTGAGACCTTCCTTTCTTGCCAGTGTCACCCGGCTAGGAAGCTGGACTCTCCTCATTTCAAGTCATTGGGTTGCTGTTTTTGGCATTTGTCAGAGTGAGGAGTTGACTTTGGACGCACTATAATAGAAACGGTCCATCGTAGGTCTGGGAAATAGTTGTTGACAGAATCAGAGGAAAAGGAAAGGTGTGTCTTGCATCCATTTCACACAGGTGTCCTTTGGAAGGACCCCAGCAGGCTGGCTCTGAGTTTCAGCTCTCACTCTGTCTCTATACTCGGGTAAATTGAGCGAATGGTCTAAGCCCACTGCTGGAGAAAGGAGAAGGATCGTGCTACTGCAACAGCCGGGAAGGTTCACATGCTACAGGGTTGGCCTCCGCCAATCATGCCCAACCGTTGATGTTTGTCACGTCACCCCTTCTTGTTGTTTGTTCCTACCTCTCCGACTCCTTCTCCTCGTTCTCCTTTTCTCTTCTCTCACCCAGCTTAAGTTTATGTTCTTCAGGACTTGGATCTAGAGACACTTACCTTCTTCCCTGATACTCTTCTTCCTTGATAGTACCCTGATCATCCTATCTGTCTGGATGACCTAACTTATATACCGCGACCATTTTTCCTCTCTTCGAAGAGATGGGAAAGTGATTTTTCTCCTTACTTCATGGGAGAGAAACCAGAGGAAGGTATATAGTAACATATTGCACCTTGAGTGGTTGGAAGTTTGGGGATTTTCCCCAGAAATCATCACCCTAGATCAGTCAAGAGTCTACCAGAGTAGTGGTTGGGAGGGACCATAGTGGGGATATGTTGAACTGTCCAAAAAAGCTTCCACCCTCTCTTCGTGATGGCAGTATGCTTGAGTGGGAACTGATTCCCTGATACTGGTGGTCAGTCCCAGGAATCATTTGGGGGAAGCGCTACGTGTCTGCTGTGCAGGGTATGACTGGAGGTACTGGGCTGCAGATGGATTATAGTGACGCAGGGACTGTATCTGTGCTCACAGATAGGTAAGGGCAAGAACGTGATGGATGCAGAGGACCTATTCAGCGTGGTTCCCAACACATCCTGGATCCCTTCGTCTTTTCCCACTCGTTTGACTTCCAGAAACCACTGGTCCTATTTAGAACTAGCTGGTCAGTTTTGCTCTATTGGTTGAATTTAATAGATATTTCATAGAAGCTTACGATTGAAAAATACCTTAAATGTCACATGTGGCCAAACTCTCATTTAAGAACCTGCTAGATGCAGCCACCACAGACGAAACCATTAAAGGTTAAGAGAAAATGGGGAATAAGTGAAGGAATCAAAAGGAGTTGATATTCTTAGGCACCTGATTTGGGTTAATTATAACACTTGGGTAATACATTTTTGGTGCAAGCATCCTGGCAGAAGAGAAAATGGAAACATATTGGGTTACTTAGTTTTGGTTTTCTGACAATGGAAAGCATCCACATTTTTTCGTAGAGACAAACTTTTTCCTGGAACCAAACTCTGGCATTTATCACATGAGTCATTGTTTAAAGGACACTGCAGGAGAGAATGGACATTATCGCTTCCCCTGGCTTTTTTTTCATCTGGGTGTTCTCATTTGTTAAAGCAAACATTTTCTAGTAACTAGGAACCCCTTTTCCAATGCACTCAGAGAGTCTGAAATGAGCCCATAAAAGGAACCATTAGCGCTGTCCTTTAACCACGAACTATGGCTAGAAACATAGCTAATGCTGTTTGGATATTTGGCTGGAGCAATAGCACAGTGGGTAGGGCGTTTGCCTTGCACGCGGCCGACCCAGGTTCGATTCCCAGCATCCCATGATGGGAACTCCCTACAGGGTCCCCTGAGCACCACCAGGGGTGATTCCTGAGTAACCCCTGTGCATTGCCAGGTGTGACCCAGAAAGAAAAAAAAATAAAGATAGTTAACGTCATCATCATCATCATCATCATCATCATCATCATCATCCTATAATAACCTTTTATGTAGCGCAAGTACATTTTAAACTATAACCAGATTAAAATAAGGTTTAGTAAGAGCAAATGATTTTTTCCAAGTTCGCACAGTCTCTCCTGGTAGGAAGTTCTGTTTGATTGGTGGTGAGTGCCCAAAGCAGGGTGTTGAGAATTCTGAGTTCGTGTCAGCCAAAAGTGGGAAAGAATGTCACGATCAATTCATGATGTCTGCATGTGAGAAGGCTGTGAGAAGTGCTGTCTCTGCATTTGCATCACTTTTGTGACTGCATTTTCCTGCTAACAGAGCAAATTTCATACAACAGTAATTAGCAGATAAATAAATGTGTTGCCTATAATTCTTCGCCATGGGTTCGTGGAAACATCTCAAGATGCAAGTGACTGGACTACTTTTTATTATCATACCAGTGTGGGACTTCAGGAGTCTCAGAAGCTGATATAGGAAATAAACCGAACCAAATAAAAATGATGCTATCCCCCAAGCCCCCTCAAAACCCACAATGCAAATTAGTGTTATTAATAGGACTTAATGGTGTCTACATAAGTCAGTTTACAAATGTGCTAACTGTTCTTCAAATCTCACTCCATAGCTAATGACTTTTCTTTTCCTTTTTTTTTTTCCTTTTTGGTATTTGACTAATGGAATCCATTAAGAGCTGTGAATTTTGCTGGTTCTCTGTCTGGCCCTTTGAATGATTCACAGTGTAGGCTGTTTGCGACAGCTGGAATGTAGGGAGTTCCCATCTTGTAAGGCTGGGGCCCTTGCAATGAAACGCTGACTCCAAGATTATATAAGGCAGGGGAGGTGGGTGGTCTCTGCTTTTGTTTGCCCTCACGCCTGCTTCAGGTAACAGAACTGTCTCTTCTGCCATTTCCTAGCAAACTCCATCTCCCGGGCTAGGCATTTAGACCAACATAATACACGAGGCCGAATCTAGTCCCAAAGAAAACAGCGAATGGAGGAAGATTTCAAAGCCTTTGGCTATATTCAGAACTATTGTGCTGCCACCAAGATCAATTCTCTAATATTTTATTATATTTTATTATAACACTCCCCCGCAAAAAACCCCAAAAACAAAAACTGAGATAAAACCCAGTAGGGTAAGAGTGATAGTACAGAAGATAGGACATATTGCTGCATGTGGTCAACTCAGGTGTGATCCTCGACATCTCATAGGGCCTCCGGAGCACTGCTAGGAGTAGTTCCTGGGTGCAGAGCCAACAGTAAGCCCTGGGCACCGCCAGTATGATCCCCAAACCAAAACAAAGAAACCTCACTTTCCTTAGCCATCACCCCCAATTGTGACACTACTCCCAGCACTGGAAAAACCAATATGCTCTTTCTCTGGGGTTATATATTTTTTTCTGATATTCTGGACTTCCCTGATAAATGTACTTTTTTTTTTCTTTTTGGGTCACACCTGGCGATGCACAGGGGTTACTCCTGGCTTTGCACTCAGGAATGACTCCTAGCGGTGCTCAAGGGACCCTATGGGATGCTGGGAATCGAACTCGGGTCGGCCACATGCAAGGCAAACACCCTCACGCTGTGCTATCACTCCAGCCCCCTTCCCTGATAAATGTAATCACAGAAAATGTGGTCCTTAGTTCCCATCTAATGACCATTCACAGCTCCCTTCACTTCTCCTTGCAACCCTTATTAGAATTAAAATTTTATTTTTTTTTGTGCCTAATTTTTTTTATTTTTTTTTTAATTTTTATTAAATCACCATGTGTAAAGTTACAAAGTTCTCAGGTTTATATGTCAGTTATACAATATTCAAACACCCATCCCTTCACCAGTGCCCATATTCCACCACCAGAAACCCCAGTATACCCCCCGCCCCCACCCCCTACCCCCTACTGTATAACTAATGAATTTCACTTCATTTTTTCTTTACCTTGATTACATTCCATAATTCAACACAAAACTCACTATAGTTGACATAACTCTCTCTCTCTCTTTTTTTTTTCTTTTTCCTTTCCCCCCCTTTTTTTTTTTCCTTTTTCCCCCTCATCCCCCTTCCTGCGCCTCATAGTATGGTGTACGCCACGCCAAATCGGCCAGCGTGGGGCTTTTGCTTAGTTCACAGTCCAGAGGTGGCTGCTACATTAAAAACCTTCAATATTTCAACAAAAACTTACTGTTATTATTTGGAGTTTCCCCCCCAAGTCAGACCTGTTCAAAAGGAACCGTTTCACATTGCTGACAATTATAAATGCTAAGTCCGCGCGGTTTTGGATTTCTGTATAAAGTCCAGGGAAAATTCTGCCAGAAATTACACAGCCCAGCTCACAGTCCCAGTGCATTGCTGTAAGAAGTCTCTGAATTCAAAGTCTTTAGGCGAGAGGGTTCGATTAGCGCTTAGCGGCTCCGGATTTATCTGGGCCGAGGGCGTGCCGGTTACGCCCCCTTCCCATGAGTTCCTGGGAGCCCCCAAAGTAAAATCCGAATACCTGTGGGTCTGGAGTCCCAGAAGATGGCGCCTGCCACGTGGGTGCCGCCAGCCCGCCGCTTTCCATGCAGGAAGACAGGGTGGGGAGGAAAAAAAACTCCACCCCCGGCAGCACAGAGTTGTAGCCCAGTTTGGACTTTATATAACCATCCGTTTAACGTCTGTCTCTCCCAAGTGCAGTCTCTACACTTTGGTGTGAGCACACACACCATGCATTTAGCGCATCATTGCAATCCCCATATCGCGCCCCAATTCCTATGTACCCTAGAATAGACCCACTAGTATTAGGTGTCCGCCCTTGGTGGTTGTGGTTGTCCCTGCGAGATGGACCGAGAAACACCAGTCTGCTTTAGAGAGCGGGAGGACTGATCTGGTAAACTGACTTCAAAGCCAGTTCCCTCATGTGGAGGAGAAAGAGAAATAAATCTCCGTCTAACAAGAGAGAGTGTGCTTATACCTACAGATGTGTCGTGTTTGTAAATGAGAAGTAGACTGTTTGTGTCTAGGAGCGCGGACGGGAGAGCCTTAGTACTCTGGGAATAAGTTAGAGTAAACTATGCACTGCACTGGCCGAGCCACAATGCAGCCACTGACGACTGGCCCTACGGACAGTCCCCACCCATCCCCCCTCCCCGCCCCCCGCCCTTCCCCATCTCTCCGCTTTCCTAAAAATCTCAGTCTTTGCGAGATGCTCTTTGAGTGGTAGAAAAGAAAGGGTGCCACGCTCAGAATTTGCTCACGGCAGATTCTGATTTTAAGGTCTGATTCCTTACGTGTCTAGGTCCTCTTGTTCCCCGTCCGTCTGTGTAACCACACGAGGGAGGGGATGAGAATGGAGAGGAGGCAGATGCGTGCCTCGTTACTCGGGGAGGTAGCTGGTGCGCTCGTAACACATCTTGGATGGCTTCTTCACTCTGGGGCTTGGCAGAGACGTGGCTGAAAACATCGAGCAAAATAAACTGCAAACTTTAGAAGGAATGCAGAAAAAGCCATTAAAACAAAACCAAGTTGGTGAGTCATAGAGATTACGGTCTAATGGCTACAAGATTTTCTCTGCTTTGATTTGGTCTTTTGCAAGGAACTGTTTGCAGTCGGAGCGCCTTTCGTGGTGGGACACGAGAGGGGATGGCCTAGAAATAATGAGTCTTCGTTTGGCGCGTTCGTTTTATTTTTAATAAAACAAATATTGTTCTTATTCCCTCACTTCTTCACTGAAGAAATAAAAATCTTGAACTAATCCCAGCTCCTGAATGCAGATGGCATATATAGAATACACACAAATTATCTCAGAGATGTTTTTTTTTTGTCATTTATGAGCCTTTCAACAATAACAAAAAGATATAAATGCCAAATTTATAATTTATGGCATCTCACGAGAGGGCTGTAGAAATAGACACATGTATAAACAGAATGGGCAATAACATATATGTACATGTAACTATAATTTCCCCTTCTTTTTTACTCAGCAAATTCTCAGTTAGCAATGTAGTGCTAACATTTGCTTGAATGAATACCTCTATTTATGATGGCCCAGGAAGTTGTAATTAATCCTTTTTTTAAAGACCCAAGAATCAAATAAAATGTGAATTAAGTTCATTATTGGGCTGGAGCGATAGCACAGTGGTAGGGCGTTTGCCTTGCATGAGGCTGACCCCAGTTCGATTCCTCCGCCCTTCTCGGAGAGTCCAGCAAGCTACCGAGAGTATCTCCCCCACACGGCAGAGCCTGGCAAGCTACCCGTGGCGTATTCGATATGCCAAAACAGTAACAACAAGTCTCTTGCACTCAGCTGACCTGGGTTCAATTCCCAGCATTCCATAGGGTCCCCTGAGCACTGTCAGGAGTAACTGCTGTGCGTTGCCAGGTATGACCCAAAAAGCAAAAAAAAAAAAAAAAAAGTAAGTAGACAATGTCTGTTGTTGACTAATGAGAAGCTACTGAAAATAGTTGGTGTCTCAGAGCTATGTAATGTTGGCTGCAAGGAAAAAGCAATTCTAGGCTCAAATAAATTTGAAAAATGGAATGAACTTTCATGAATATGCCTGTGTATTAAAGGCTCCGAGAGTTTGGGCTGTAAAGAAATCTCACTAAAACACGAAACCAGAAATATCCCAGACTTACCTAGCCCTGCAACTCTTTGTCCCACTTTTTCATAAAATAGACCCAAACAGCTGGGTCTGAGGCACGGCGGGAAATGCTGGCCTGTGGTATCTAGAATGGGGAGGTGTCTGTGGGGATGCTCGAAACTATGTGTAATATTATATTTGCATCCAAATGAGAGCTACAGTATTGCACATTGGGGGCTAAGGGTCTAATTTTTCTCCTTACATAAAAACTGAGGGGTTTTGTTTTTGAAGTGTGTCTTTGGTTATTCCAGAGAGGGAGGGAGGGGTGGAGAAAGAGAGGAAGGGAAGGGGCAGGGGGCAGAGAGAGAGAGAGAGAGAGAGAGAGAGAGAGAGAGAGAAAGGGAGAGAGGGAGAGGGAGAGGGAGAGAGGGAAAGGGAGAAGGAGAGGGGAAGAGACTACTTATAAAATAAACAACAGAGTATTTATTTCTCTGAAGTTTGTTGATCCTCTCTTGTTACTAACACAAAGCAAGTGTATGGCAAGAGAACCAAGTAGGAGCTGAGCTAAGCCTGGAATGTGGAAACCCACATTCCACACTCCCTGGCTCTTTCCAGGCATCTGGCTTGGAAGTTTTGCTTGTCTTCCTTTCTGCCCTTGCCAGTGTGTCTCTCTGGGGAAGAGAACAGCCTAAAGTCGCCTCCTTGACACGTTTCCTGTTCTTCATGTGTTTTAACCTCAAGAGTCATTGAGAAGGACTCTTGATTATAGGACTTCTTAGACCCCGAGCCTTCCCCGAGGACAGAGTAGAGTGGCAGAGGGATTTCTGGGCAGGCTCGCCCGCTGTATCTGTTTTCTCAAGACAAACAGAGCTTTGGCAGGAAAGGGAGTGCTGTTTCCTTATGGTTTTGAGTCCTGTTTGGTCAGAGCCTCATGGTGTCCAACGATGCTTCAGCTTGAGTGCTGTGCAATAGTTCATTTGCTTGGTGACATTCACAGAGAAGGTGAGGAAGATTGTAGGGAAAGAAGAATCCTACCTTTAATTCTTTCTAATACTTTAATTCTTTTCTTTTTTTTTTTGGGTAGCACCCGGCGATGCACAGGGGTTACTCCTGGCTCTGCACTCAGGAATCACTCCTGGTGGTGCTCGGGGGACCATATGGGATGCTGGGAATCGAACCTGGGTCAGCCGCGTGCAAGGCAAACACCCTACCCGCTATGCTATCACTCCAGCCCCCTCTAATACTTTAATTCTTCTGTAAACGAGGAGAAAACATGTTTCTTGCCTGTTATTAGAAATTTTGGTGATGTGGATGCAGCCGTTAATAGGACCCTCACCTGACCCAGGCCTGACATTGCAAACTGATGGTTGGAGCAGAGTAGGTGAAGACATTTGCCTTGGGAAGACTGTTGAAAATGGCGAATTAACATGCATTCTCAAGGGATGATTTATCACCATTTGGTGAATCACTGGTGATGATTTATTACCAATGTTTTCAGTAGTTGGTGGATGAATATTTAATGATCAGCTTCCAGAAAATTAATAAAGTGTGTGTATGTATATACATGCACACATGAACTATTTATAAATAAGAACAAATGTACAACATGAATCTTTAAAAATCAACTTCACATAGTTAGTTGATTTTCACAGGATTATTTCACTGATCCTTATTGAGCTCCTTATTCATAAGCAATCTATGGTTTCAGTTGACAAGTATAATTCCGGAATGGATATTTGTTAACTTTTTATTTATTTAAACATGTAAAATGAAAATGAAACAATGGAGATTTATTTCTAGGGTTGCCCAATTTAGCGAATAAAATACAGGAGACTCAGATTTGATTTTTGCTTTTTGGGTCACACCCGGCAACGCACAGGGGTTACTCCTGGCTCTGCACTCAGGACTACTCCTGGTGGTGTTCAGGGGACCATATGGGATGCTGGGAATCAAACCGGGGTCACCTGGGCGCAAGGCAAATCCCTACCACTATGCTATTGCTCCAGCCCCAGGAAACTCAGATTTGATTGGCAGATAAATGACACAGGAAATTTTAGTGTGTTATGAATGATATTTGTGATATATTATACTGAGAATGTTTTTTTTTTAATTCCAGTGAACTGGGCTGCATGTATTTTATTTAGCCTTGAAGAATTTTACTTGTGGAGCTGGAGAGAGAGCACAGAGGTGGGGCGTTTGCCTTGCACGTGGCCTATCCTGGTTTGATCCCTGGCACTCCATATGATCTACCGAGCAGAGCCAGAAGTAGTTCCCGAATGCGGAACCAGGAGTAAGTAGCCCCTGAGCATCACTGCATGTGACCCAAAAACAAAAAAAAGAAAAAAAAAAAGCAAGGGTTTTCACTTGTTCTTCCATGACATGACAAGCTCCTTTACTGAATCACATACTAGGTTTAGAATAATAGAAGGCTATTTCTCAGGTTTAAAAAAAGGGTTTTTTTTTCTTAAAAAAAAACCACATTTTATTTTTATTAATCACTTTGTTTAGGGCCAGGAAGACTGGTTCATGGTAGGAAGCTTGCCACAAGTGGAGGGGGGAGGGCGTTTAGGATAGAGAAGAGACCATATGACTGTGATAGTTGGAAATGATCACTCTGAACAAGAACTGTGTAAAAGTTACCACGTATACCCCTTTACCTGGGTATACATGGTAAAATACAACTTTTCAGTGTATGTATTACACACTGTAATGCCCAAAAGGGGTTGGGGGGGTCAGGGAGAGAGAGAGAGAGAGAGAGAGAGAGAGAGAGAGAGAGAGAGAGAGAGAGAGAGAGAGAGAGAGAGAGAGAGAGAGAGAGAGGCTGGACGGGGGAAGGAAACTGGGGATATTGGAAAATGTACAGTACAGAAGAGGTGGGTGATGGAACATTGTATATATGTCCTATGAAGAACAACTTTATAACTGTGTCTCTCACATTGATTCAATGAAAAGAAAAGACACTGCATTTCACAAAGTTGTTCGTGGTTGAATTTCAGGCATCCTTCATTCCAGCAACAGTCCCACTAGTGCCAGTTCCCCTCCACCAGTGTCCCACGCTTTCCTCCCCTCCCCCTCTCTGTCCAAGCTGCCTTTGACAGGCATATTCTGAAATTTGCTTGTTGTGGTTCGTATGGCCTTCTATCTTTGTCATTGCCTCTGCAGTTTGGATATATATATAGCATTCCCACTCCTCTCTGCCCACAAGGTACAACTTGACACCTCCCCCACCCCGTTACTTCTTGTTTGCCTCTTCTTACTTCCCCTTTTGATTTTTTTCTTCTCTGTTCTTCTTCTTCCTATACTCTGGGCCAAGGGTGATCCAGGCATCTCCTCTTTACTGCATTGCATCCCCCTGTCCAGTAACTCTGTATAACACAGCTAGGCCAGATCGTCCTGTGTTTGTCCTTCTGGCTTTCTTAACTTTACACGATGTCTTCCAGTTCCATCCAAGTTGCAGCAAATTGCATGAGTTCGTCATTCTTTGCAGCTGCGTAGTATTCCACTGTGTGTGTTGTGTGTGTATATATCGTATCATATCATATCTTCATAATATACTCATCTATCATCGGGCACCTGGTTGATTCCATATCTTAGCTATTGACTGAGTGCTACAGTGAATAATGGTGTGCATATGTCTTTTTGAATGATTGTTTTTCTGTGTCCTGGGATAGATAGATACCCAGAGTACTGCTGGGTCATATGGCAGCTCAACTCTTAGTTTGCTGTATTTTTCCGATTTTGTGCTATCAGTATTTTTTGTTGCTTTTTTGGGGGGGGTCACATACAGTGATGCACAGGGGTTACTCCTGGCACTGCACTCAGTAGTTACTCCTGGCGGTGCTCAGGGGACCATATGAGATGCTGGGAATCGAACCCAGGTCTGCTGCATGCAAGGCAAATGCCCTCCCCACTGTGCTATTGCTCCAGCCCCTGTGCTATAGGTATTAATAACTGTAAATGTAACAAATTTTGTTTTATTGCCATTAATTATATATTTTTGTGTTTCTCAATTTTTTTTATTGAACCAAAGTAAGACACATAGTTACAAAGTGATTTGGTTTCAGTCATATAATGCTCCACCATCTGATCCTTAATCAGTGTATATTTCCACCACCAATTGTGTCCCGAGTTTCCCTCCTACCCCCTGCCTCTATGGCAGGCATTTTCCTTCTCTCTCTCTCTCTCACACACACACACACACATACACACACACTCTCTCTCTCTCTCTCTCTTTCTCTGTCTGTCTGTCTGTCTGTCTGTCTGTCTGTCTGTCTCTCTTTCCTCTGGGCATTGTGATTTGTAATACAGATGCTGAAAGGTTATCAGGTGTATCCCTTTACCTACTTTAAACACTTAATTCTGTTCAATGTGATCATTTCCAACTTTTATTGTCATACTGGTCCCTTCTCTACCCTAACTGCCCTCTGTTCCCTCACGAACTCTTGTCACATTCCACCATTAATCAGTCCTATAAGCCCCTATTTTCCCTGGCCTTGGATATTAGTCTTATACTATTTTTTTTATATCTCACAAATGAATACAGTCATTCTATATCTTTCCCTCTTCTTCTGATTCATTTCATTCAGAGTGATACTCTCTGTGTCCATCCATCTATAAACAAATTTCTTCACTTCGTCTTTTCTAACTGATGCATAATATTCCATTGTGTTGATGTACCATAGGTACTGGGGTTGTTTTCAGATTCTGGCTATTGTGAATAGTGCTACAAAGAACATAGATGTGCAGCTGACGTTTCTGCTGTGTGTTTTTGGGCCCCCAGGATATGTTTCCAGAAGTGGTATTGCTGAGTCAAATAGGAGTTCAATTTCTATTGTTTTGAGAAATATCCAAATTGTTTTCCAGGAAGCTTGGAATTCCCACTCATCATTCCCACCAACAATGAATGAGAGTCCCTTTCTCCCTCACTCCATGCCAGCAGTGGTTGCTTTTGTTCTTTTGGATGTGTGCCAGTCTCTGTGATATGAGGTGGTATCTTATTGTTGTTTTGATTTGTGTCTCCCTGATGATTAGTGATGCAGAGCATTATTTTTTCATGTGATTTTGGATAATTATATTTTTAATGTAAACTCTTGAGTTTAGAATAATCAACAAAACAGAAAGCCAATGCTAGAATTTATAGATTTGATAATTTCTTTAATGTCTAAATTCCCACCCTAGCCAATTTCAACCTACCAATTCAGGTTCACTGAATTGGAAGAGATGGTTGAGCGTTTATTTTACAATATTTGCATTTTCATACAGATACTATAGACACAACCTCAAAGGTATGGAAAAGCAATACTTCGCAAATAATTAGGTAGTAATCACTTTTAACTATTTATTATCTGTTTAATATAATTTATATAATAGTAAGTTAATAAAATCCATTGAAACTGACTTATAAAAGTCCTGACAGTATAACAATTGGCTCTTGAATACTGATAACAACTAATCCAGCGTATTATGTAATTTGCCCATATTATCTTCTACTCAGCCTGTTTTACTGATTTACAAAATATCCTTGTCTCTTGAAGTGTTAAAGGTTTTTCAAATTTGAGAGGGGGAAGCTTCAAAAAAGATCCATAACTTCTCTCGGGAGCTGTCAGTTGCTCCAGGGATATCGAACATCTTTTCTGTGAGACACAGATCTTTACTACAGATTTAATATTCCAACCTTGTCAGGCCCCGTGCTGTCTAAAGCCCAGAAAATATAGAGGGGAAAGACCCTCTTGACATCAGAAGTCACTGACCTTGTGAAGCAGAAGGTTAAGAGGGAAAAACTCCAAATTCCTACCATCTTTGCAATTCTACTGATTATCTATACCTGTAATTGAAGTTTGGAAAAGGTGAAGTGTACGTAATTGTTCTTTTGAAGGCGGTAGTCTTGTCTTCTGTGTTTTCATTTGGTGTCATTGGGAAGATTTTTCTGGAAGATAAGCTCTGAAGTCTGCTCTTCAGACCAGTGCATTAAATCCATCACAAGGGCTTCCCTCTGTGTTGGGAAAACTTTCATGGAACACGTGGTGCATAAGGTAGGCCTTGGGGTGCAGGGGGAGACTGGATAGGCTGGATTGCATTCCAAGCAGCAGAGCCAGCCAAAGGAAGGGGTTACAGATCGGTCTTTTGAAGGACTAATAAATAAAATGGTCTGGCTGAGATGGCCTGGGTTTATATATATGTGAAAGCTATATAAAAGCAGGCCCCACCAAATCCGCTCTTGGCATGGAATCAAGTTCAAGAACTAAGAGTTGGAGAAAGGGATACTGAAATCTTTACCATAGCTTCTTCAGAGATCAAGAAAGCTGGAGAACTTCCGTCTCCTCACCACCCATCTCTCTCTCCTCTTAGGTTATAATTTCTTTCGTTTAGTGAATCTCTACTTTTTTCAGCTCTTCGCGACTTCATCTGTGACCTCGGACTTCTTAGGAAGTCTCAGGGCAAGATGGAGTGACTACCAGAATTTTCCTTCACAGGTGGGAGAACAATTTTCCATTGTTAACGTTTCTGTTGACCTAGAGGTCAGGATAACCCCTTCTCTGGTGCACATCTCCTTCGGGGTTTCTGAGGGAGAAAGCCCATGTAAACAGGGGTGTGCACTGTGTGGCCCCTCCCCCCCATGGAGTACCTGTCACCTTATGTACTTATTTTGTATGACCCTGTCAATCTTTGGGGTACCCTTTGGCCAGGTGCCAGGATTTTAGGGGTTTTTAATACCTTTGTGGTCTTTAGAGATTATTGGGTAGACCAAGAAGTTCAATACAGGTTGCCAAAATGCTACATTAGGGAAAGGGCAGGCGTTATCAGTACAGAATCCAGCCCAGGAACGTAGGGGAAACTCCTCAAGGAAGCAATACTCAGACCGGATGTACAAGGATGGGCTGTGTTGAGCTAAGAAAGTCGAGGAGAAAGGAAGAGTGTTGGAATTGCAATTGAAATCCTTTCCTGAGTGCACATCCCCAGCAAGAAAAGGGAACATGCCAAGGTCTTTCAAAATGAATTGAACTCTTGGTCCATTGATTCAACTTCTAGGGATTTAAACCAAGGAAGTTATCAGACATGAACCTAAGATTTATGTCTGTGGATGTTCGTTGCCTCATGACTTATAATGGTCAAAATTAGAAACAGCCCAACGTGTATAGGGAATTAGATAAATGAATCCATGTGATGAAATACAATGTAGTCATTAAAAACAGTATTTAATGAGCGAATATACTCAAGCTGCATTATGCAGAGAAGGGAGAGTATAAAATATGCTAATATTGTTCAAATTGGATATAGAGTAAGACAAAAAATGCACATTACAAGTTCTGCAAGGGAAAACAGGCTGACACAAAAATCTGTTAAGAAGTCAGTGGATTGTAGAAAGAGTGATTTAAAATATTTTCCTTTTTTTGTTTCCTGCTGTGTTTTCTGCAAAAGTATTCATTAACACTCATAATTTCAATGCAAGTTTAACCTCCTGAAACTGCAAAGTGCTATCTTTTCTCCTCTGTACCTCCCTGAGCACTCCGCGTCCCTGGCGTTCTACCCCTGTCATCCTAGGCTCCTCCTCTGCGTGTCTCTCACTCTTTGGACCCTTGCATCTGTCTCCGAGGGATTCCAGGAACACAATGGCATTTCGGTTTCACAGCTTTTCCTCCCATCCCCTATCCCTTTCCGTCTTCTTCCCTGTCTCTGTCCCCATGCGGGGGCCTCATTGTTCTCAAGTGTTTCTCCTGGTCAAAACCCACTTTTAGAGAATAAAATAAGACACGCCAATATTGCGCACTTGTTCTGCACCAGACTCTGTGATTAAGCCCTCCGTCTGCATTAGCTTCATTAAACACAGCGTGCCGTGAAGCAGATGTTTCTAGAGCTTCCATTTTACTGATGGGTACTCGGAGGCCTAGGGAAATTCAAAACAGCTCCAGATTTACCTAATTTGTTGATTATATAAGCTGGATTTGCATGCAGGTGGTGCAAGATGCCACAGACTCCTAAAAGATATTGCTAGCTAGCCAAGAGTGAACCTTTCTCAGGAAAATGCAAGTTTAACCTCCTATCGGTAGATGGTCAAGTGACAGTGTCACTGGCCACCGCAACCGACACTGGCCACCACAGTGGGACTGGGGTGACACATGAACATCGACAAGGGTGCTGGATCTCCCATCCCGATGAAACTCTCAGTATTCTCATAGATTTGTTGACATGTGGGTTTTTATGTAGTTTCTTTGAAGTTACTTCGGGGCAAAGTGTCTTGGCAACAATGAAGATTCAGACGTCTGTATAAAACTGAGGGATTAAACCTGTAGAGAGGCCTCAGGAAGCTGTGATCTGTGATCGTGCAATTTCAAGAGCCTCCTTGCTACTGTTTCCCCTGGTGTCCTGAGCAGGAAACCCAGATCTGGAAACACCTGTATGCAGAATAAAAGCTAGCTTGAAAATGGCCTCGTCATAACTTTTTATCAGACCGGGACCCTAAAGTTACAGGTCGCCTTGTGCACCGTCCTGAAGAGGGTCCTCGGTGATACAAACTCTTTCTACTCAGTCAGCGGGGGGCTGCCGAGCTGCAGACCTCGCCCGAGGTGGTGACATTTGCTGTCTGACAGGCGTGAGCGGAGGCTTCGGGGAGCCCCAGATCATTGGCATTCACCAGTTCCGCCAAGTCCAAGGTGACCTTTTGTGTTTGTGCCAGTGTGCTCTATTCCAGCCCAGAGTGCCCGATGGTGTATGCAGTCCTCCAAGGGAACGCTTTGGCCTGCTTCAAAAGGAAATCAATTGTTAGGGGACTAGGCTTCCGGCCAGGAGATTTCTGTTCGGCTTTAATGTAGGTAGACGAAAGCCAAGATAATAGCTTGCAGGAATATTAATAACGCCCAGTTCACTCTCACATGCATTCCCCAGAGGTGAACAGAGCTATTTAAAAACCTGCATGGAGGGGCTCGGCCTGTAGTTTTTGCCACAGGGAGGTAGTGCTCTGTCAGTCACCTTGGCTACTACCTGTCTGCCCTGCCCCAGAACCAGTAGGACTGGACAAGTATGACCTTGAAGTCCCCTTTCCCCGTCCATCCTGTTCCTGACTTAAAGCATGAGTCACTCCAACGCGGAACCCAGAGAGAAGGGCCACAGACCTATTCTATAAGTTTCCAAAAGGTGGGACAGAAGAGACGTGGAGATCTAAATAAAGATTAGCTTTGCCACCTGATGACCACACGAAAAGCAGTTGGATTGAGGAAACAGGAGGGCACCCAATAGGAGCGTAGCGGAGCACTCATCAGCAGAGCCAAGTCGGTTGTGAAGATGACCTGCAGTCAGTCAGGCTGTCTCCAGTAATGAGGAGTGATTATCTGGGCTTAAGACATTTCTCAGCTCCCGCTCAGCCGCCCCTCGCAGACAACCCCCCACCTCACAGGCACATCCTTGAAAGATGCAGGCGACTGTGCTTCTTACTGTGAAAGCTGCACAGCTAGCGGTCATGTGTTGGCACGAGAGGGAATCTCGCGAGGTGGGGCTAGCAAGACGTCAACCTGGAATTCGTAATTGACTTGGGGGCAAAATATTACTCACAGTTACAGGGGTGTGTGTGTGTGTGTGTGTGTGTGTGTGTGTGTGTGTGTGTGTGTGTGTGTGTGTGTGCGTGTGTGCAAGCATGTGCACTCACAAGCACTTTTACTCAGTTCTCATTGTTTTCAATGAGAGCCTTAAGCCGGGTGTTGACCTGGGACTGACTCATGAGGAACCAACTTGTGCCTTAGAGCAAGTGCTTAGCGTTCCCTCTGTGCGTATCGGTTACTTCATGTCAAAGTATGAGGCCCAGAGATTTTCATCGAGTCTACAGTTGCATGACCTGCGCTCCTATGGCCTAGCATATGGTTTTGGACAAGCTGACCTTTACCTCTTGGGACTTCAATTCTTCATTTATTTACTAGCGACAGAATTATCTAGCTCAGAGAAGAAAGCAAGACATACGTAAAGCAGTTGTTCTTTTTCAACTGTAGCTTTTCTAGTAGAATCATTTGGAGGGCCCTAAAATAGTATTGCCCCATTCCACCTCCAAAAATGTAATTTAACTGGTCCATGGTGTAGCTTCCAAGTGGTTTTGATCTGTAGTCAAAGCTGAGAATACCCAATCTGAAAGGAATATCACATTTTTGGACTCCAAACATGCATCCAAAAAGCGAGAGTTTTTAATGAACACCTCTCTGAGAATGTTTCTGATGGTGGAAATTTGTTGACTTATTGTCACTATCACTGTCACTGTCATCCTGTTGCTCATCGATTTGCTCAAGCAGACACCGGTAACATCTCCATTTTGAGACTTGTTACTGTTTTTGGCATATCGTTCTCCTTTTTTGGGTCACAGCTGGTGATACACAGGGGGTTACTCCTGGCTCTGCACTCAGAAATTACTCCTGGCAGTGCTTGGGGGACCATATGGGATGCTGGGAATCGAACCCGGGTTGACCATGTGCAAGGCAAATGCCCTACCCGCTGTGCTATTGCTCCAGCCCATTTTTGGCATATCGAATACACCACGGGGAGCTTGCCAGGCTCTGCCTTATGGGCAGGATACTCTCAGTAGCTTGCCGGGCTCTCTGAGAGGGGCAGAGGAATCGAACCCGGGTTGGCCACGTGCAAGGCAAATGCCCTACTCGCTACACTATTGCTCCAGTCCAGCTGTCACCACTGATAATATTATATCAGGGCAAATGCAGCCAAATTACGGAGAAATTCAGATAGTCTGTGTGTTCATATATTTTATAAAGTCCAGAGAGATGTTCAGATAGCTGAGTTTATGCATTGCATGCAGGGGGCCCAATTTGACCCTGCACTAGAGCACCTCTTCAAATGACTCCCCCCAACCCCCGCTGTCCCCAGTATAGACCCAGAGTTTCACGATTGGGGTGTGCCCCAACAATCAGACACAACAAAAACACATTCCTTGGAAAATAGCTTTTTAAAAAATGTGTTTGAAAATTTTCAAGAATTTTGTTATGGGGGTCAATCACCATCATAATGTGGTATTTATCCTAGTTTTCTTCTTACCACACTCAGCTTCAACACTTAATTTAATCATTGGGTATTTATTATGATTTGCTACGTACTTCCCATGTATCAAGGGCTGTTTGGGGTATTAAACTCGTTTATTACATGAACAAGATCAAAGAGAATATAACTTGGCATCTACTTTTATCATTTGATATTTTGAGTGTGTTTTTCCATCTTATTAAATAATCTTCCTAGTCTGTGGTTATTGCCTGGAAGCAATAGCACAGTGGGGAGGACGTTTTTCTTGCATGCGGTCAACCCAGGTTCCATTCCTCCGTCCCTCTCGGAGAGCCTGGCAAGCTACCGAGAGTATCCCGCCCGCACAGCAGAGCCTGGCAAGCTCCCCGTAGTGTATTCGAGATGCCAAAAACAGTCATGACAAGTCTCACAATGGAGACGTTCCTGGTGCCAGCTTGCGCAAATCGATGACCAACGGGATGACAGTGATACAGTGATACAGTGAATCTGTGGTTGTTAATGATTAGGTCCAGCCAATGACCAGATTATGATATGACCACTGTTGGAGTTCTGTTATTACTACAACTGCTTAGATCTTGAAAATAAATTTTACTTATTTATTTATTTTGTTTTGCTTTTTGGGTCACACCCGGTGATGCACAGGGGTTTCTCCTGGCTCTGCACTCAGGAATCACTCCTGGCCATGCTCAGGGGACCCTATGGGATGCTGGGAATCGAACCTGGGTTGGTCGCGTGCAAGGCAAATGCCCTACCCGCTGTGCTATTGCTCCAGCCCCTTGAAAGTAAATTTTAAAGCATCTTATTGCAAATCATTTAAAACATTCTTCTGGGAATGAGGGAGTCAAATGCCACCACTCCCCTCAAAGCACACTTTCCTAGGTGTCTATGTGGCTTCCTCTTTGGTTGCTGCTAGTTCTTTTCCTTCCTTCTTTCCTCCCTTTTCCCCTCCATCTCTCCCTCCCTTCCTTTTGTAGCACATCTGGCAGTGCTTGGGGTACCTCGGTTCAATCTCTGGCACCACTTGCCCGCCCCCAAGCACCCTGGGTGCGTGTTCCTCTAGTGCAGAGTACATGCGCCAGTCCCTGCAGCTCGCTGCGTGCCTCTTGTCTTCACACCTTTGCTCAAGCTTCAGGTGTGGAGGGATGACACTCCCTTGACGGCCCTTTTCGTACCCCCTCCTCTCTGGCTTCATAGCATTCTGTCACACCGTATCGTTTTCATGATGAATTGTGTTTATGGCTTGCACATCTCTGCTTCAATGCAGTCATCACAAGAGCAGACATGGTCTTTTCACGACAACAGCTTCGGTGTCTAGAGAGACCTGGGGGGTTTTCCAGCATGAATAATCATTTGTCATAGCCCGTTCACGGCAGGCAAAGGAAGAAGGAGAATGTGACACCAGAGGTAAAGGGAGAAATCCTCAGTGGCGGGAACCCAGAGAGCAACAGAGCTAGCTCAATTTCAGAAAGAGGTTCAAGAGCAAAGTTTCTTCATCACTTGTCTATTCTCTTACCAGCTTGTCCTGGGGTGGAACATAAGAAGAAGTCATTCTCTAGTACCTTACTCCGGGGAGCTGAGCGTGACGCTCTCTGCATGGACATTGGGTTCTCTCGCTCTTCCAAAGGCTCTGTGCTGAGGCTGTCCGCAGTGATGGGTCCAGCTGAATATCCAGGGATGCAAGTGATTCCCGTTAGCTGTGTGGCCCTGGGGAAGGTGCAAGTGTTTAGGCTCAACAGGTCACTGTTTGCAGGAAATGCTTAATGACAGTCACGTGAAGACCCTGTGTTTTTAGCAGAGGGGTCCCTGGGAAGGGTGCCAGAGGCGTGTATGTTGCTCGGGTGAAAGGATGACTTGGGTTCTTCGCGCCTCAGTCCAGCAGCCTTGGGAGATCCTTCTGTTATTCATGCTTAAAGTAGCAGACAGATCAATACAATTCTTTCTCAATTCCTAAGCCTTCTTTTTTTTTTTTTTGGCTTTTTGGGTCACACCCAGCGACACTCAGGGGTCACTCCTGGCTCTGCACTCAGGAATTACCCTTGATGGTGCTCAGGGGACCATATGGGATGCTGGGAATCGAACCCGGGTCGGTCGTGAGCAAGGCAAACGCCCTACCTGCTGTGCTATTGCTCCAGCCCCCTAAGCCTTCTTTAACAGTAGTTATAGTCCAGCCTGCCACTGAGGCATCGAGAAGAATAGCCTAAAGACAGGATAAGAGCAAGGAAGGGAACCTGTAACTACAATGTGTCTGCCAGGGCCCGCACCTGATTCTATGTATTTATTTGTGAGATGTAAGCTAGATAAAGGATGCACTCATGTTAAAAATACACGAAGAACTTAAGACTGAAAATTCACCTTCTATGATTGCAATTCAGCTCTTTGGCCCCCTAACTCTCCCCACCCAAAGGTGGCCACTATAACCAGATTTTGTGTATTATCTTCAGAAATAATACAGAAATGTGTGTTGGTATGCGCATTTACAGAAGTGATAGTATACCTAACCTGCTTTCCTGTGGCTTTCTTTTTTCCTTAATGTAGCACTGTAGCACTGTTGTCCCATTGTTCATTGATTTGCTCGAGCGGGCACCAGTACTGTCTCCATTGTGAGACTTGTTGCTGTTTTTGGCATATCGAATATGCCACGGGTAGCTTGCCAGGCTCTGCGATGTGGGCGGGGTACTCTCAGTAGCTTGCTGGGGTCTTCGAGAGGGACAGAGGAATCAAACCCAGGTTGGCTGCATGCAAGGCAAATGCCCTACCTGCTGTGCTATAGCTCCAGTCCTTTCTTAATGTATCTTGGTAAAATATTTCATAGAAGAGTAAATAGATCTCAAATCTTATATATTTTATCTTATATATATTTTATATAAATTTTATTTAAACCCTATATACATTTCCTTATGTGACTGAGTTGCAACTGATTTAACCAACTTTCTATTGCTAGAGTTTAGACATTTTCAATTCCTGCTATTACAAAAAATTGCTGTGACAAAAATCTTTATATGTACATTTTAAAAACTAATCTTTTTCCTGGTGTTAAAAATATTTGTTTAGAGAACTAAAGAAATACAGGAAAATAAGGAAGTTATTAAAATTCATTTAGAGAGTTATCATAAATATTTTAGTGTTTTCCTTAATTTTCTTCTTAGTACTTTTTAAATATTAATTTGCACAGTAAATATTTTATCCATCACTTAACTTTTACTTATTGTGAGCATATCCCATGTTATTAAATACTCTTTAAAAGCAATACATTACTAAAACATGAGAGAATTATCCATTATATGCCTGTCCTCTTACTTAACCGTTACCAGGCTGTTCAAAGTTGTGGTTATTAGGGGTTTTTTTTCTGTATATGTAGTGCTCCAACTTACATGTTTATATATAGTCATTGGTTAAGTTTCTACTTTCTGAGCGCGTACATAGAGGAGAGAATAAACTACCCTTTAAGTTCTTAACACGCCTTGCTAACTCACTTTCTAGACTCTGTGCCAATTCGCACTGCTACCAGGCTGCCCGTGAGCGTCCACATTGCCTAACTCTTGCCAGCTTTGTGTGGTAGTTGCTAGGGCTGTTCACAAATATTTTTTGTTCTTCATTCAGGAATCATATAAAATGGCAGTTAAAGTTCAAAGTGTCTGTGACACGGGGTTGGAGTGATAGCAGAGTGGGTAGGGTGTTTGCCTTGCACACAGCTGACCCAGGTTCAGTTCCCAGCATCCCATGGGGTCCCCCGAGCACCGCCAGGAGTAATTCCTGAGTGCATGAGGCAGGAGGTGTGCATCGCTGGGTGTGACCCAAAAAGCAAAAAAAAAACAGGGGGCTGGAGCAATAGCACAGCAGGTAGGGTGTTTGCCTTGCATGGGGCCGACCCGGGTTCGATTCCCAGCATCCCATATGGTCCCCTGAGCACCGCCAGGAGTGATTCCTGAGTGCAGAGCCAGGAGTAACCCTTGTGCATCACCAGGTGTGACCCCCCCCCCAAAAAAAGCAAAAAAACAAAAAGACAAAAAAAAACCAACAAAACGAAGTGTCTGTGACCCATTGATCACTGAAGTGCATGTGGAATTGACACACGTCACTTCAGTGTGGGAGCTCACTGACCTCGGTGGCAGTTGCCGTTTCGCCCTCAGCCACCACGAACGTTTTGGGTGGTGAAGGTTCTGCCTGTGTAGGTCCGAGGGAGGAGCCATGGAGTAAAGCTTCCCGTGAGCCTTCCCCGGCTGCTTTGCATGAATGAAAACTAAAGCTTTGTGTTTAAAAGGCTCTGAAAAAAATGTTTTTAGCGGGTAGGGCGTTTGCCTTGCACGCAGCCGACCCGGGTTCGATCCCCGGTATCCCATATGGTCCCCCAAGCACTGCCAGGAGTAGTTCCTGAGTGCAAAGCCAGGAGTAACCCCTGAGCATCGCTGGGTGTGACCCAAAAAGCAAAAAAAAAAAGAAAGAAAGAAAGAAAAAAATGTTTTTAAATTGGTTTCATTGGCTGCACCAAACCTTAATGCCCAAAGGCATGTAATGAATGATTTTTTTTTCTTTTTGCCTGTCCATCTTAGTGGCTCCAAGTATGTCCCACTCCCAGGAAGGCTGAGGAAATTGCCACTCTGTCGAGTAGTCTCACGCTGTTGCTATAGAAATTGTTTCTTGTAGCTAGTAACCTAGCTCTAAGCCAATCATCGGGAGCCATTTCCTAGGACATAGGAACTAATTCAAGAAGCGGGGAATGACTCAGTTTGAGCTCAAGAAATGTGAAGAGAATTTTGCTGGGTGTATCTGGGGGGAATAAAAAAAGGCTTTTCTGACTGAGTTATTCTAGAAGCCAACTTTGCTTTGTCCTAAATACTGTCATGTCTGGGTGGGTCCCCTGAGACCACTTGAAGCCTCCCCGTGCCCAGTCATCGCCTCCACGCGGCTGCTAATGTCCCCCCTCACCACCGACCTTCCTTTGGTTAGCCCGAGAGATTCCACTTGCTTGCAGCATGTACTAACTGGGTTGGCTTTTCTGGGTCACTTCACTGCTAACTCAAGGTAGCCATGAGAGAAAATCAGCATTCCACCCGCCTTCTTTTTCCCCTCACTCGGCGTCTTCTCTTTCCTTTGATCCGTCCATTTTTGACAACGCCTTGAAGCCCAGTGTGAAGAGGCGGCATCTCACTCCCACTCATTGCAGCGGATCCACGCGCACCGCCTCGCCCTCCCCCCTCCCCCCTCCACCGGGAACCTAACGCAGATACCGGCTCCTTTCCCAGGAAGACACTCCGGCAGCATCTCGGTTTATTTGACAAGTTTCAGAGCTGTGGTCATTTTTCTAGGGGAAAGAGCAAGGAGGCAAGGATGCTAGTTGAATGTTTGCTCGTAGGATGAAGTGACTGGGAAAGAGATGTGGCACTCCTCTCCTTCTAGGCGAGAAGCCAAGGACCACTGGCTCTGGCTCTGCTCTTTACTGCTCTTACCTGTGCTCTGGGAGGTTGACCCCCAGTAGCCCGGGCATACCCCACAGGCTGTTGGAGGTCAACCTCCCAGAGGTTACCTTCTGTCCCACGGAGGAACCAATAGGAAATTAGAAGGGGCGGCTGTGGGGTGGGATATCCTCTCCTGCTGCCTCACCGCGCACCTGGCAGCAGGTTTGGCGTGCCTTGGGGACCACAGCTCCTGCCAAGTGTCCTTCTTTCACAGGCCCGTGCTTCCGTGGGAGCTGCCGGCTCTTTGTATTCCTTTGCTCTTGTACACGAAGGGTGGTCGTGGTTCCTGAGGTTTCTAGTCTACTTGCTTCCTCAGCCCTTACGTAACTGTCTGGGTCCCCAAACCTGTCTGTGCCTCCATCAATAGAACATTCGAATTCCTTCTCTTGAAACCTTTATTTTTATTTATTTATTTTTAATTTATTTTATTGAATCACCATGTGGAAAGTTACAAAGTTCTCAGGCTTATGTCTCAGTTATACAATGCTCAAACACCTGTCCTTTCACCAGTGCCCATATTCCACCACCAAAAAATCCCAATACACCTCCCACCCCCTCACCCCCCCACCCCCGCCTGCATAACTGATAAATTTCATTTCTTTTTCTCTTTACCTTGATTACATTCCATATGTCAACACAAAACTCACTATTGTTGTTGGAGTTTCAACACACAACTCACTATTGTTGTTGGAGTTTACCCCCCAAAAATACGGCCCTACTGACAAGGAAGCATTTGATAATTAGTTTTCCATAGATGAGAATGAAGAGATATGAAGTTGTGCAGCCGCTAAGCGGTCGTGCAGTTAAGGATTTCTGTATTTTAG
Organism: Sorex araneus; assembly: GCF_027595985.1. Lineage (NCBI taxonomy): Eukaryota > Metazoa > Chordata > Mammalia > Eulipotyphla > Soricidae > Sorex > Sorex araneus. The sequence goes on from NC_073303.1 coordinate 252,073,520, forward strand.
TAGCTAAGCCCAGAGAGATTTATGTTGGAAATTGTATAATTTCCCTTCCCGGGGCAGCATGGGGCAAAGGCTTAGTGCACAGTCTGGAGACATGGCTGCAAGCACTTGCTGGGACCAGAAGTCGTGTAGCTGCCTTCTGGATCTTGGTCCTTCAGCAGCAAAGCGGCCATGCAAAAGCGTGGCCACCCAGGCCAAATCTTGGCGGAGCGCGAGCCGGTATCGGCCCCGGCCCGAGACTCTCTTGAAACCTTTAAATGTGCACTTGGCTTCTTCCAGGATCCTGACAATTCACATTCATGATGTGCTCCAACAGCCTGTGGGGTATGCCCAGGCTATTATTTATCTGTTCATGTCAACTCTCTGATTTTACTGATGCTTTGAGCATGGTGGAACTGAGGCTCATGGAGCTTGTATAACCCACCTTTGAAAAAAAAAATAACCATGCCAAAAGGCACTGGGGAAGCTGGCTTAAGACCATCTCTTCGAGATATTGCTTTTTGGGTCACACCTGGCGATGCACAGGGGTTCCTCCTGGCTCTGAACTCAGGAATTATTTCTGGCGGTGCTCAGGGGGACCATATGGGATGCTGGGATTCGAACCCTGGTTGGCCGCGTGCAAGGCAAACGCCCTCCCCGCTGGACTATCGCTCCAGCCCCGAGATTCCAGGTCTTGTGGTTCATCCCCACCATTCCTCAGTACTCTCTACTGGGCAAGGAGAACGAGAGCCACTGGCACATGCCTTTCAGACAGGACCTGGCCACCAGATGAGTTTAGTTTGATTTTTTCCAGGTTTGAAAGATTGGAGAATTTGACAGAAATCTCGGCTTCTGGCTTTCACTGGCATACCAGGTCTGGAAACAATGAAATTGCTGCACCGATGTTTGGAGGCAGATGACTGGGACCAAACAGCAGCTTCCTCCTTGAATGAAGCATGAGATCCACTCTCCGCAGTCTCCATCACCCCCTCCTGTCTCGTCTTGGATCACTCTGACCAGGCTTGCTACCCACCCTGCCTCTTTTAAGTTTGTTTGTTTTTTGCTTTTTGGGTCGTACCTGGCAATGCACAGGGGTTCCTCCTGGCTCTGCTCCCAGGAATCACCCTGGCGGTGCTCAGGGGACCCTATGGAATGCTGGGAATCAAACCCAGGTCGGCCGAGTGCAAGGCAAATGCCCTACCCCCTGTGCTATTGCTCCAGCCCTCACCCAGAATCTAAGAGACATTGTATTTAGGAATCTTGGTCTTGAATCACAGTGTGTCCATCCACCAGGCTCACTAGCTCGTAAATTCTAGTAAATTCCTAAAGTACAAGCTCCTCCAAGACCATAATGCCTGTCTGTTTTCTTAACTCTGTCTCTAGGATTTAAAACAATGCCTAGACGATTCTACATTTGAACCAAATATTTGTGAATGAATGGACGTTATCTTTGTGCGGTTCGGGGACTTTGAGACTGATGATTTGCTGTAAATATTGAATGGATCTGCCATCCAGTAGAGGCCGTCTGCATTTCAACTCTTCCCCTCGCTGACCTTGAGTTTGCGTGCGGATGCTTTGAGGGCTGTAGACTCCATTCCCTCCCCTTCCATTTCCTGCCCGCCAAAACGTTCTGTTGTATCACACTGAGACTTCCCTGACATGTCAGTTCTTGAGGTGTCTGATCATAGCCAGTTTTCCGTGTCTCTGAAGGACTTTTCCCTTCCTTCTTAGTAAGGTTCTACCTTCCAAGATACTAGATCTACGAAGTTCCAGATTCGTCATGTGGGTTGTTGGCAGAGATTAGACCGACGGCAGGTGTTGGGAATAACTGGGTTGCTCCGTCAGTGGGGATGGGATGGGTCGGTTCCAGGGACAGTGGCAGAGGAAATATTTGGAGACCGTCTCCTTGACAGGGATCCACAGGGGCCTAGTGGAAGCAAGTGTCGTCCTCCTGGTTCTGCTGTGGGAAATCTCACACTTTGGTCATCAGATTCTCTCTTCCCCTGGACAATGTGACAAACCCAAAACACGTTTCCTTGCACTAAAGCGGGCTGGGGAGTGTATTTATTTCTCAGCATCTTCTAGTGGAAATAAGTTTTGGGTTTTTTTTTTCTTTTATGGTCACACCCAGCGATGCTCAGGGGTTACTCCTGGCTCTGCACTCAGGAATTACTCCTGGTGGTGCTTGGGGGACCATATGGGATGCCGGGGATCGAACCTGGGTTGGCCGCGTGCAAGGCAAACGCCCTACCCGCTGTGCTATCGCTCCAGCCCCTAGTGAAGTAAGTTTTATAGCACGTTGGTGGCAGTGTTCTCTCAGGAGTATGAAGTGGGAAGAAGTGAGCTCCAAGTTCAAAAGGTTCTCATGGCTCACCCAAGATATTCAAAAGGAGCAACGGACCATAAATGATCTAGCGTCTGGCAGGCAAGCTTGAATGGTGGCGGGAAAATTTGAGCAAAACATAATGCCCCCAAATAGAGAGTATTGGGGAAATTGTCTGCCATCAAGGTAGGGTGAGGACTGGGATGGGGGGGATGGGGATATACTGGGGACACTGGTGGTGGAAAGTGTGCACTGGTGGAGGGATGGGTGTTTGATCATTGTATGGTTGAATCTCAAACATGAAAGCTTTGTAACTGTATCTCATGGTGATTCAAAAAAAATAATGTCTAGTTCATGTCCACTTCAACCAGCTTAATCCATGGCTGAATAAATATCAGTACTCCTCACGAAATCACGAATCATGAAATCTCATTAATCACCGATTTCTCGGGTGGGCTCAGTAACATCTCATTTCGTCCTTTCCCTGAGATCTTAGATGTCTAGCCCTCCTAACGATGTTGCACTGGAGGCTCTTCAGGGTCAGGGGAATGAGATCCAGCTTGTTACTGGATTTTGCATATGAATACACCATGGGAAGCTTGCAGGGCTGTCCCATGTGGGCAGGAAACTCTCAGAAGATTGACAGTTTCTCCCAGAGGGAGAAGTAGGCTAAAGATATCTTCTGAGAGCTTGCTTTTAAGTCTCTGGATGTTGGCCATTGATGGGATTACACACACCTGGGTTCCTCTGCCGGTACCTTCATGCATGAGACCTGTGTGAACGTGTGGAGAGGGGCCTCGAGCATGGCTGTAGCTAGGTTCCGGTGGTTTTCAGCCGCCGGGAGCTCTGCTCGGGGTGGGGAGGGAAGCTGGAGCCCATCCCCTCCGAGGGCAGAGTCTCTTGCCCGCATGCCTGGCTGTCTTCCCTGGGGCCCCTTGAAGGGGATGGGCTCCAACTTCCCTCCTCACCCTGAGCAGAGCTCCCGGCGGCCGAAGACCACTGGAACCTAGCTACAGCCATGCTGGAGGCCCCTCTCCACACGTTTGGATGGGCCTCACTCATGAAGGTACCGGCAGAGGAACCCAGGTGTGTGTAATCCCATCAATGGCCAACATCAGTACTCCTACATTAAAAAAAAAAATAAAGGCATCACATGCCTCGATTCTGCTGAGCTGTATACTGAGGGATGGAGTTGGAGTTCCCTGACACAGAACAAGTGACATCCCTGTGATCACTTTTCATCCTCTCCCAAGTTTATGAATGGGAAGCTAAGGCCCAGAGAGTTTGATCTACAGTGTCATCTGCACAGCGAGTAGGAATTCAAAAATAGGAACCCTGAACCCTCCAAATACCCGGCTCTTGGTATTCTTCTCTAGCAAAGGTAGAGATAATCCAGGAAGAGACACAATGTGCGTGTGTAAAAGGAAGGTGTAAAAAAAAGGGGCATGGATGCCAGAGGGGAGATTCAGCTAGAGGCTGGACCGTAACTCGTCCCCTGGGCCCCTTCACCTAGCATGAGGAGAGACGCCCATTTTTTTTTTTAATGAAAACATACTTTAATTTTATTTTTAGAAACACGAAGAGCAAATACATAAGCTGTTTTACTTGCATCCTGGCAGTAAGAAAACTGAAATATTTTAAGATCTAGACAATGAAGAACCAGCCCGTGTGCACTTAACATTTTCACCGCTTAATCCCTAAACCTTCCCTCCTCGCCCACACTCTGCAGTCAAGGCCAGAGAGCCCTTGGCTTTTCTTACCCAGAAACTGGAGCCGCTTCTGTGGTGAGCCACAGCTCCCCCGGGCCCAGCCTCTGAGGAGAGGTAGTGACGTCATCTTCGGCGAGCGTTGCCGGTGGAGATTTTCCCAAGAATCTCCCGATCAATATGTCTCTGGTCCCCACTGCCAGAAAATATGTCTATTCCCCGAATCTTATATGCTGCTCTAGTAGCTCAGTTTGCCACCCAGCTTAATCTCTCTTCTTACTCGCATCTACCCACCTCTACCCGCTGTTCCCTTTCCTGAGGCGCATCTCGGACCTGGTCAACCTGATAGCATTTCAGCCATGAAAATGCCCAGAGTTGAAATGCTTGTTTTCCACTTGCTCTCGGTAGCTTTTGTAATGGCGCTGGAAGAGGAATTGAGAGCTAAAGGGAAAAAAAATCCTCCCCCCACCCCCCCCCCCCACACACACCATTTATTTTTAAGGACAGCAGATGTTCTTTTATCTGTTTTAGATTTTGAGCTTTGCATATCATTATATTTTAACCGGAACTGAAGATGCAGAATCGACCTCCCAAGTCCCCCACACCGACAGAATGTCTCCACAGAGGTGGCACCAGTATTTGGGCACGGTGATGGAGCCACATTTCTTAATCAGCCTGTTCTCTCCTGTTTTTCCCTCTTCTGGGCAAAACTGCGTGAGACCCATCTGGCAGGGCAAAATGGGGACCATAATGTGAACTGGTGGAAGGGGCATGAATAACTGTCACTTCCCAGCCTCCCTTTCATCACTTAAAAGGTGAAGGGAGGAGAATTAGCATGCATCTCATTAAACCGATATTTGATTTCTTCCTTAGCCCCAGCAACACCCTCCCTCTGAGCTTTGATCTTTTTGCCTCTGGAGCAGAGCAGGACAGATGACCTTCACGATGCAAATCAGGATCCCTTGGCTCTCTGCCCAGGCTTTCATCTCCTGGCTAACAAGAAGGCTGGTGGGTAGAATGCATGAGCCCTGGGTCCACACACCTGCCCAGCCTCTGTGACCTTGGGTGAGGTGGCTGGCTCTCCTTTCCCTTCTCTCAGAAAGTGGAGGGTTACGTGACTGCAGCAGCAGCCATTACACTCTCTGAGTTGTGGTTCATTACATCATGAGGCATCAGAGGGCCATTTTGTTTAAAATTTTTTTTTTGACTAAAATGTCAGTTTAGAGTAAGGCCAAGGGCACTTGCGATTTCACTTGTCCTAGAGGTTTCTTTTCTTCAGTCAGATGGAAGTTATACACCATCTCCTATTCTCCAAGCATTTGTAGTTCCTATGATCCCTCTTACTGTTTGCTGTTCATGCTTAGCTATGAGTCTTGGGAAGAGGAAGGAATTGATGAAGAGGAATTGAAGATCAGGGATAAATTTTTCCCCAAGGAAATGCAGTGTGATAATCAAGAGGAGGTAATAATAGTCACCAGCCTTTTTAGTCTTGGGACTTATGAGGCAAAGCAGAGAGAAAGAGGTAGGTGAGACACGGATAGGTTATATCTTTCTTTTTTTTTCTTTTTGGGTCACACCCAGCGATACTCAGGGGTTGCTCCTGGCTCTGCGCTCAGGAATCACTCCTGGTGGTGCTCAGGAGACCATATGGGATGCTGGGGATTGAGCCGGGGTCAGCCGTGTGCAAGGCAAATGCCCTACCTGCTGTACTATCGCTCCGGCCCAAGATAGGTTACATCTTAATGACCAAAATTTGATGATGTAAATGTTTCTCTATCCTGAAGTTCATTGAGGAGATCTGTCTGTATTTGCTCACTTGAATAAACTTGTATTCATGAACAAAAACGTCCATGTAATCTTTAGGTTTCTCGTCACATTGTGAAGTTGTAAAATACTGTTGGTGCAAGTTATTGATTCGCGACCTGCCTTCCAGAATGGTCTCTGTCATAGATGATCATTAGATGGCCATTCCAGTCTCTTTAAAATTGGATGTCAGTGAGTTAATTTTGCTTAGATTATAAGGAACAGAGATAGCCTCAATAAAAGAATGGTATTTTGGAAAAGATGCGACTCTTTTGAGGACTAGGAATCTTGGACACCAAGGCAGTCCTGGGAACTGATTATCTTTCTTGGAAATGCTTTTCTCTCTTCATCTGGTCCCTTCCCCAAGGGACCAGATTCCCCAAGATTCCCTGCTCTGATTAGCTGTTGTGCAACAAACCATTCCGAAACTTCATAGCTCCACATAATAACTACCGTTATCGCTAATGGATCTGTGAGGTCACCATGCTCTGCCGTTCTCTCTCCCCGCCCCGCCCCCCCCCAGTGTTTCATGTCATTGCAGTCAGGTGGCAGCTGAGCTAGAGTGAGCTAAAGGTTCACCTGGGCTGGGCTTCCATAGTAGCGCACTCATGTGGCCAGCATTATTTGGCCACTGTTTTCGGGTGATCCCCGGTGGTGCTCAGGGCTTTCTCCTGGCTCTGAACTCAGAGATCATTCCTGGAGGGGCTCGGGGGGACCGTGTGGGTTTCTGGGGATTGAACCTGAGTTGACTATGTGCAAGGCTTGTGCTCTACCCATGTACTAAGGCTCTGGTCCCTCAGATGACCACTGATGCTGGCAGATCAGCTGAAGTTATTGACTAAAGTCACTTCTATGCGACCTTCCCAGATGCTTAGGTGTTTTTTGTTCTTTTTTAAAAAAATTTATTTTATTATATTGAATCACCTTGAAAAAAAAATACAAAGTTTTCAGGTTTAAATCTCAGTCATACAATGATTGAACCTTCATCCCTTCACCAGTGCACATGTTCCACCACCAAGAACCCCAATATACCCCCCTCCGACCCAGCCACCACCTAAGTAGCTAATGATCTTCATTTTATTCTCTATACTTTGAATACATTCAATATTTCAATAGAGAACTCATTATTATTGTTTGGAATTTCCCCCCAACAATCAGGCCTGCTGAAAAGGCATCATTTAATAATTTCTTTTCATTGCTGAGAATGAAGATTCTATGAGCTCCGGTTTTGGATTTCTGATATTTTAGTTCAGTTCACAGTCTAGATGCATGTCTGTAAGAAGCCGCTCTGGGTGCCAAAATGGGTTAGAAGACCTCTTGGATCATAGTCTTTGGGAGCAGAGGGTCTGTTTCGCGAGCAGCAGCTCTGGATCTTATCTGGGTTGAGGGCATGCTGGTACCGCCCCCTTCCCGTGATTGCCTATGAGCCACAACATTGCAAAGTTCCTACCTCTGGGTGGAAGTCTTATGGGGTGGCTCTCGCCATGTGGATGATGCCACCGCCACCATTTTCCTCGCAGAAAAACAGGGTGGAGAGGGAAAAGCCCTCCCCAGCGGCACATAGTTGTAGTACAGCTCACAGTCTAGATGCATGTCTGTAAGAAGCCACTCTGGGTGCCAAAATGGATTAGAAGACCTCTGGGATCATAGTCTTTGGGAGCAGAGGGTATCAGTGTTTTTTGTTCTTTAAAAAAATTTTATTTATTAAGGCATCATGCTTTGCAAAGTTATTCACAATACAGTTGTTTCAGGTATACAGTTTTCAACACCAATCTCACCACCAGTGTAACCTTTGCTCTGGCAATGTCCTCAGTTTCCCCATCTGTACACCCCCAAGTATGCCCCCTTCGCAGGCATGCAACAAATTCATCTCATATTGCTTGCTTCAAGAAAACTTAAAGGAACGTTAAACGGAATTCTTGAAATATAAACCAATGAAAGTCAATTTGTGAAGACTGATTGCTGTGTAATTTAATTAATTAATTTATTTTTATTGAATCACCATGCGATACACAGTGACACAGTCATTCATGATTAGGTTTCAGTCATATGATGTTCCAGCACCCAGCCTTTTTGTTTAGGTGTTTCTTGCCAAACGCTTGGGTTTTGTAAGAGAGAACATGCCGAGAGCCAGTATTCCAAGAGATCCAGGGGAAAGTTGCAAAGTTTCTTAAACTTCTAAACCCCTTGGAAAATCCCCCATGTCACTTGTACCATTTGTGTCTGGTTGTAGGTTCAGGCCAGATTCGAAGACTGCAAAAGAGCAGGCATACAAGGATGAGCCACTTACTGGGAGCGCTGCCTTTGAAGATCAGGTACCACAAGATTATACATTTTCGAAACCAGTCTTTCTTTTCCTGCGTAATTTTAATTGCTTCTGGTCCATCCTGACTCTGCTCCCCGCCTGCCCCCTCCCCACCCCCTGCAAGGTCTCTTTAGCATTCTTTTTTTTAAAGGACAACCTTTCAAGTCCCCTACTCTTATTGGTGTCATCATTCAATTCACAAATTCTGAATTCTTAATGAAGCACTCTGCTTGATTCATGGTGTGACAGCACAGCATATGGGTTGCTTTGTTTAACTCTTGTCCTTTGAGTTATGGTCAGATTTGGGTGGGACCCAATGGCTCCAAACACAGCAAGCCATATTTACCCTCTCTCTAGGACGAAGGCTGGAGCTGTCCGTCCAGGATATATGACTCAGGAAAATTGCTTCTGCCTAACTTTTTTTTTATGGAATTTGATAATGAGCTAACGCAGTTGTAGAGACCAAGAATCCAGAGGAGTCAATACTTGACCCTCTGTCTCATTGTGTCTGACATCCTGTTTGCAGCTCTCCAATTCTGCCAATTAATTCGATTTGGACAGCCTTTGTGAATTATGGCATTTAATTTTGCATGTTATTCATGACTCACAGAGTACACATGTCTTACCACCTGAAAGGAGCCTGTGGTCATGAATTCTTTTGTTTTTTTTTTTCTTTTTGGGTCACACCCAGTGACGCTCAGGAGTTACTCCTGACTCTGCACTCAGGAATTACTCCTGGCGGTGCTCAGAGGACCCTATGGGATGCTGGGAATCGAACCCGGGTCAGCTGCGGACAAGGCAAACGCCCTTCCCGCTGTACTATTGCTCCAGCCCTGGCCATGAATTTTTGATGCCTCATTTTAGAGACAAAGAAATGGAAAATTTTAGAAGCATCTGATGAAAAAGTCCATAAACATATAAAGGCTGAGACTTACGAAACTCATTTAGCGAGGCTCAAAGCACATCTTTCCCCATTATGTCATAATGCTCTCTCAAGGAGGAACAGGCAGCTCAGGCATGCTCAAAAGTGGGAAGACACGGGGCTGGAGCGATAGCACAGTGGGTAGGGCATTTGCCTTGCACGCGGCCGATCTGGGTTCAGATCCCAGCATCCCATATGGTCCCCTGAGCACCACTAGGAGTAATTCCCTAGTGCAGAGCCAGGAGTAACCCCTGTGCATCTCTGGGTGTGACCCAAAAAGCAAAAAAAAAAAAAGTGGAAAGACAGTCCAGATAGACAATAAGTGGGCTTGTGTTGATACCACCAAACCCCATTCAGTCAGAAAGCACTGTTCATCTTGTCACAACTTATAAACAGTGTTTCTACTCTTTGGTCAGCTGCTGGTACCCACGGTCCAGCGGACCCTCTCTAGAAGCTATTTAACTTTTGTTCCCCTCAATATCGCCCATCGGCAACCAGCATAGGCTTAAGGATCTTTCACTCCCAGTCTTGCTTCTCAAAGCAGAAAAAGCACACCATCTTGGCAATCGCTTTAAAATCGCTTTTATATGCTGCCCTGTTCTCTCTGGGGAGCTTGATAATATTCTGGGATCATGATGACTTCAGTCCCTATAAACTCACGGAGTATTAACTTATACGGGATTTTTTCACCCCACTTTCCAATCTGGACTGAAGAATTAGGCAAAATGCCTTGAATTTATCCTGGGGATTATAAACCAATTTGGCAAAGTGGTATTGGGTAAGAAATAGTTTTTCATATGGAATGTAGAAAACTGGAGAACCACCTTCTTTGAGAATCTCTAAGAATAAAAGGGTTCCTTCTGATTTTGAGATAAATTGGTGATAGAAGGAATAAAATTCCTCAAGGTTCTTCCCTTAGAAATCTATAGTTCTCAATTAAAAAAAAAGTCATTGAGACAGACCTGTGACATGAAGTTTGGTTAACATCAGGGTGTATTTTAGACCAAACTGTAAACTCTACCAGTTCCCCCAATCCCACCAGGTTTTCTGTTGTGTTTCCCATGAGGAAAATTCTTTTCTCCTTTGAGAAGAATGCCATTTCTCTGTTCCATTACCAGAACCTGTTAAATGTCAAGCATAGCTTAATATATAATGAGTGCTGTTCGCCACCACCGTATTAATTAATCTTAGAGGGACATCACTGGCATTTCTAAAATTATGAATGGCAGGCAACTTTATTCCGTTTTGTTTATGCGTTGGCCTCAGACCTCTTTCTGGAATAGCAGCATGGAAATAGCCATGGTCTTTAGAGCTAGACAGACTCTGGGTGACCTTACACAGCGATCAATCTCTTGAAATTTACCCTCTATAAAACAATAGCTTGCAACGTGAGCTCTGAAATTGTTATTTTATTATCTCAGTAGAATATATCTCAAGGTGGCCGTGAGCTTTCAATGGAATAATCCGTGCAGAGTGTCTAATACGTAGCTAATCACTTATCAGATACGCCTCCTGTGTTATAGTTTATTTCCTCGAATTTTTGTAAACCTATTCCAATGACAATACTATTACTCCTTACTGAAAATGAAAAGTATATCACAACCCATTTGTAGTGGAAAGCTCTTGTAACTCCACACTGTTTGTGGTTCACATGTTGAAATGTAGCTCCTCCGAACAGCAGAGCTATGGAATCAGTAAGAGTTCCTTATCCCCAGAATTTCCATACAGCAACTGATAATGGCCTCTTCTCCACACCCGACACCCCCCCCAACCCTTGTAAAATTATTTTTCCTCCAGAACATGGTCTGCCCCAGAAACTGGCTATTTACACTATGTATGTTCCAGAAATCCCTTGTAATGAACCATACAAATCTATTTGTCCTGCTGCTACTATAATTGCCTATATCTTATTATAACTTAATATGTAACAGATTTTTTTTGGCGCGGCCAGAAGCAACTGAGCATTCACTGAAAATGCAGACGCGGAAGGTTGTTGAGGAGCCAGTGAACCCACTAATTGGATAAAGGGGGGATGGTGTGGAAATTTAATTAAACTGGCATTTGCTTTAGTGCTGAAAATATTAATCAGAAAATGAGTCATAACAGAAGAAGGAAAAGGTGTGTGTGTGTGTGTATGTGTGTGTGTGTGTGTGATGAGAAATGCCATGGGTGGCATTCTTTCTGGCATTGATGAGAAAGTGAGTCTTTTTTTTCCCCATGAGATGTGGGTCGTCTGTCCAGTAAGCTCTGCCTACAGCTTGTTTGGGTAGAGATCACAAAAAAAAGGCGCCTGGAAAGCTGTGAGCTGGGAGGAGGAGTGTGAGATTCTTGATTTGGGGACCAGATGCATCTCTTGGCAGTCCTTGATACAAACATAAAGATAAAATATGTGTCTGGGGAAAAAAAAAAAGAAAAAGAAAGAAGGAAAAAAAAAAGCCCATTTCCCTCCTTCTTCTAAAGAAACACTCCTCTCAACGAGAGACAAGCTGAACATCTGCATCCATTCAGGCAATAATGCTTAAACAATTGTCAAATTTGAGAGGGGTGGATGAGGGTTTTGAACCAGGCATTTAAATACATTCCATAACCCAGGAGCCACTGGGAAGACGTCGCCCCTCCCTTGGGCTCGCAAACAAGAGTGGAAGAGGGCAAACACAGATGGGGACTCTCGTGTTTGGTTTAAGAGCTGCGTGCTTGGAGTCGCCCCCGACAGTTTTCCCCTTGGGATCACTGCCCCATCGCCAGTGGGGACAGCTGGGCCCTGCAGGAAACTCCGGGTTAATGGACTTAGCTGAAAAAGCCTGGAAGGTAGAGGAAGATCCGTCTTTACACAACGGGCCAAAGGTCCCCCAGATTTTTGCCTCTGACTAAGCCATTTGGGCTTCGGCCACTGGAAGAAAACTTTCTGAGCAACTTGATGTTTCAGCCCAAGGGTAATAATCCTGCTTAGAGAAACCCACTAGACAAAAATGAAACCATAAAAAATGCACAATGTTCTTGCTGCTCTGTTATGGTTGCTTTTCCTTTTTAAAAACTTTTCCTTCAAATCCAGTGGGAAGATTTTGATGACCCGCGCTGATCAGGCACGAAATAGTGTGGCAATCCTTTTACATAAATTTATGATTCTTTCTTTTGAGTGACTGGGACGCTGAGAATGGTTACTTTCCATGTTGTAGTAGGGTGCAGTTTTCTACAACTTCTGATGGCCAGGTCCCTCCCTCCCATCCTGTCCTGTCTTTCTGTGGCCGTGGAATAGAAAGAAGAGCCAGAAACTGGAAAGAAGGGAAGTTGTTTCCTTGGCATCTCTCATTTCATCCAATATAACTTCCCTGTGCATTTCTTAGGGCCTCTGTAACAAAGTTCCCCAAACCGGACAGTTGCAATATAAATTACATGCAAAATGACACCAGAAATGACAACATATCTTCCAATTCATCATTTAAAAATATTATACTCATTTAAAAAACATAAACGTACTACTGCCAAGGATTGTTTCTTAATTATATTATGAAACTATAATTTTCCTGAATTTTGAGGTTAAAATATTCTTCCCATCACAAAGTAATTATGACTCTAAATGGTATTTAATTTTTAAAAATGGGCTGGCGATGTGACCCAGTGGTTGAGTTTATGTTTCAAAGGTCCTGGATTCCAGCCCTGGTACAAATATAAATACACAAATATGTTATGACTTTGGCAAAGTAAGTCATTGTTAATTCCTAAAATTTTTTATTATCTAGTACATAGACATAGTACAAAGGCATAGAAGTCCCTTAATAGATTTATTATTTTCTTTCTTTATATCCTGAGGTTTCTTAGAAAAATAATCTTTTTAATAGTTACATAATTAGTTACATGAATGTTGTGATTTTAAAAAATCATTATTGTTTCTGAGCTTCATTGTTTATCAAGTATGGCATGGGGTGGGACTTCAAAGATTAGTCTAAGGCTGACTAAAATGTATCAGAAATGAAGGAACCCTAAAATATGGCTGCTAATGCATATAGAGAGTAAATTCTGCTTTATAAAAATTCTGTTCATTCCAAGCTTTTCAGAGGCCTATATCTTATATAAAATTAACTACGTCAGGGCTGGAGTGATAGCACAGCATGTAGGGTGTTTGCCCTGCATGTGGCCAACCCGGGTTTGATTCCAAGCTTCCCATATGGTCCCCTGAGCACCAGCAGGAATAATTACTGAGTGCATGAGCCAGGAGTAACCCCTGTGTGTCACCGGGTGTGACCAACAAAGCAACAAAATGCATTATATCATTTTCAGATTGTGATGCTAATGCAAATGTATAGCAGTGATAAAATATTTGTCTGAAGAAAATCAAAATACCATAAAACTGAATATGTCTCCCTGTTAGACATGAAATTGAGAATCCCATGCTAATGATAATCCTCATTGGTCCAAATACTTAGCCTAAAAATGCACATTTTTATATGGACTCTCTCTATTTCTCTGTTCTCTAGTGAAAAACATACTTCAGCAGAAATAGTTTCTCCTAAGACCAGGGAGACAAGGCAAGCATTAGACCTGACAATCAGACAAGACTGAACTCTGGCTGTCATCACTTAACCTTATCACAGCTCTTCAGAACTCTCGAGAGAGGCTGATTAATTATTGACAGGGAATATGAGGACATCTCACCAGGCTGTGGTCACCTAGTGACAGAGATCAAAGCTGAGGAATGACTGCATAAGGCCTACCCCCGGCCCTGCTGAAAGGGTCATTGCCAGTGGAGGGACCATTGGAAGAAAACTTTTGGGGCCTTTCTTCAGCAATGTTCAAGTGAAGTTGTGTTGTTATTTTCCTGGGACCCCTTAGGTTTAGAAGAAGTGATGTAGACAGGTTCAGATGTAGACAGTGGACCAAAGTGGGTAAACAGGTTCTCTCCTTAAGGGGAAAGGAGTGTACCCAAGCTGTATCCCTTTGTAAGGGTGGAGTCGGGAGGTGGGTTTTTCTCTCACTTCTCCCATTGTTTTTTTTTTCTGCTTTTTGGGTCACACCAGGCGATGCACAGGGGATACTCCTGGCTCTGCACTCAGGAATCACCCCTGGCGGTGCTCAGGAGACCCTATGGGATGCTGGGAATCGAACCCCAGATCGGCCGCGTGCAAGGCAAACGCCCTCCCCGCTGTGCTATTGCTCCAGTCCCTCACTTCTTCCATTGTTTCTGTTACACATTCCTGAATGCAGGGAGACCTCTCCATTCCTACCGTGTCCATCTCCCTCAAGCTACATTCACTGGCAGAGTAGCTGCACCTAGGGGAGACTGACCCTCGCTTGCCTGTCCAACACTCCACCCACAATTTTGCAGTTAGTTTGTAGATAAATCCTCGTCTTTGAGTTTGCCTGAGAGCCCGTTGTGACCCCAACCAATAGAATAACTCTTGGATAAAAGCCAGTCTTTAAAAGTGAACTGGTTTTTTGAAGATTACGTTACTAGTTACTATTCAAAGGCCTGTTTTGAAATTGGACTTTCCTTATAAAGGATGCACCAAAATTCCTCACCTTTCTCCCAACTGTAATTCCTGGATTACAGAAATGGTGGGAACTCTAATTCCTTTAAGGGGAATATAGGTGTTTTAAAGCAGTCACTCTTTTTCAAATTTTTATGTATTTTTATTGAGTCACCATAATATTCCACAGTTACAAAGTTGTTCGTAATTTGGGTTGCAGTCATACAATGTTCCAACACTCATCTTTCCACCAGTGTGCATTTCCCACCACCAGTGACCCCAGTTTTCCTCCCACCCTACCCCTATCCCCAGCCTGTCTCTATGGCAGACACTGTTCTTCTCTCTCTCTCTCTCTCTCTCTCTCTCTCTCTCTCTCTCTCTCTCTCTCTTGCTCTGTCTGCCTCCCTCTGTCTCCCTCTCTGTCTGTCTCCCTCTGTCTCTCTCTGTCTGTCTCTGTCTCTGTCTGTCTCCCTCTGTCTGTCTCTGTCTCTGTCTCTGTCTCTCTCTCTACCACTGTCTCTCTCTCTCCAGCGTGCTTCTTATCCAGAGTGTTCGTTTCCAGCCATCATCGCCATAGTGGTTCCTTCTCTATCCCAGCTGCCTTCTTCTCCCCAGCACCCGAGCCTGGCTTCCAACTTCCTGGCCTGTGTTTCTACTGTTCTTTGATGCTAGTCTCATGCTATGCTTTTTTATGTCCCACAAATGAGTGTAGTCATTCGGTGTCTGTCCCTCTCTCCACGCTTTTAGTCTCTCCCCTTGACTTTGGAACTAATTAGGAAATCGATCCAGAGAGCAGAAAGGAATTGAGAGTTGAACTCCATTATCTGTTGAGTACAGATTCTCCCTTTCCATCTAAAATTAGATTTACGTTCTATACAGGGAGCCCTTTTAAGAGGAGCCCACCTCAGGGGGGTGGGGTTTGCCTTGCATGCAGCCGACCCGGGTTTGATTCCCAGCATCCCATATGGTCCCCTGAGCTCCGCCAGGGGTAGTTCTTGAGTGCAGAGCCAGGAGTAACCCCTGAACATCACCAGGTGTGACCCAAAAAGAAAAAAAAAGATGAGTCCACCTCCCTAAGCACTAAAGGAAGAATAGGGGCCACTCATGCTTCCTATGGGGGCAGCAGAAAAAGAGTCCCACAAAAAGCTGGGTCGGTGACTCATCCTAGTGCTAGGCCCAGGGGAGCAAGAATCTCTTCTGAGAATCTCCTTGCCTCCTTGTCTTCATTTATTTCCCTTCCAGAGGGGCGAAAACAGAGGGACCACGTTCTTCTTCCACCAACTCAGGACGCTTCCAGGGGGGTAGCTCAATGACCTTAGACGAGGGTTGCAGAAGCCCATCCTCTCTTTTGGCCGGCCTGCGTCGGAGAGTTAGTTCTGTGAGGCTGCCTCGTGCCTGCTGACAAACGTGTGAGCGTCTCCCCGCTGCAGGCCAGCACGGTCTGGTCCGCTTAGATCAGGCCCAAACCTCGGGTGACCTTGGGTGTGCGGCGCTCCCTGGAGAGCTTCCTGACGTGAGACACTCGGAGACGGGCTGGGAACCGTCTGAGGAGGGCCGTCGCAGTCCCCAACCACGGACAGCAGAGTAAATACTCGCCATGCTGACATCCGCAGAGTGACTGATGTGGTGAGCGGCTGTGGAGGTCCCTGCTGGCTCCGGGCTCGGCTTCCTGGAATTCCTGCAGGCCGACGCTGTTGATGATCTCCAGGACATTATTTTCTGTCTTCACACTTTCCCTTCACAGCGAGGTAGAGAGAGTAAGATTTAGGGTGCTTGGCTGCCAGGAGGCCCTTCCTTCCCTCTGCTTAACTCCGTGGTGGAACCCCGGTCAGGCCGCTCTGTGGGGTTGGTGGGTGGGGGGTGAGGGGGTCAGTGAGTTCAGGCCGGCTGTGTCCCGTATGCTGCCAGTTCCCCACGCAATGGCGAGTATTACGACTGTTGTTGTTATGGTTGTTAAGCGCTAACAAGTGAATGTGTATAAATATCCCCAATTGAAGGCAAGGCCTGTAACTGTGGTTTGCGGCCGCCCGTCCGCGGACCAGAGCCAGTCCACAGAAATGTGCTGCCGGTGCGTGAAACTTACTGTCCCTCAAGGTACCCCTGGGTAGAATATCCATTTTGTAATATTAGATTGAAAAGCAAGTATACAATATATATATATATATGTATGTATGTATTTTAAATTTCAGTCTTAGTGATCCAGGGGGCTGGAGCGATAGCACAGCGATTGGGCGTTCGTCTTTCACGAGGCCGACCCGAGTTCGATTCCTCCGCCCCTCTCGGAGAGCCCGGCAAGCTACCGAGAGTATCGAGCCCGCGCGGCAGAGCCTGGCAAGCTCCCCGTGCGTATTGGATATGCCAAAAACAGTAACAATAAGTCTCTCAATGAGAGACTTTACTGGTGCCCGCTCGAACAAATTGATGAGCAACGGGATGACAGTGACAGTGACAGTGATCCAGGAACTATTTCTCCTGTTTTCATCAGTCCATAAGTTACAAGCGTGATGGTCCTTCTTTGTCCCCTAGAAAGCTCCGATGCTTGCTTTTTTCTTCTCTCTCGATTGGTCATCACTCTGACCTGAGGGGGAGGCCACCTGGGGCTCAGGTGGAAATAGGTATTGATCTCGTCAGCTCTATATCTTTGGTATGTTGATTTTTTTTTTTTATTCAGTAGTTCACACAGGCTATTTTCGGAGTTTTTAACTGTTCTCAGAAGAAGAAAAATATAATTTAAAACACTCCAGTCTGCTTTGAAAAGCAGTCTTGAGGGATGCTGGCAAGCAGGCACTCTCACCGATGACGTGATGGGGGCTGCGACATCGTCTGCATGGAACTCAGTTATGAAGGACTCTGTAAATCATTTTTTGCCTTAATGTAGCGCTGGAGCACTGTCGGAGCACTGTCCTCCCGTTGTTCATCAATTTGCTCGAGTGGGCACCAGGAATGTCTCCATGGTGAGACTTGTTGTGACTGTTTTTGGCATATCGAATACGCCACGGGGAGCTTGCCAGGCTCTGCCGTGAGGGCAGGATACTTTCGGTAGCTTGCCGGGCTCTCCGAGGGGGACAGAGGAATCAAACCTGGGGCAGCCTTGTGCAAGGCAAACGCCCTACCCGATATACTGTCATTCTTTTTTTTCAAAGAAAAAGGATTTTATGCCAAGTGGTAGCGGGCATGCCCTGTGTGAATGAGGCCCTGGGTTAGAGTTCCAGTACAGCAAGCCCAGCTTCCCTCACCTGAGCACCACAGGTGTGACCCTGCCCTGCCAGGCTTGAGCACTGCTTGCCTGAGCACCCAGGGGCCACAGAATCTGTCTGGCTTGACCTGCACAAAACATTTTTTTTTTTTGCTTTTTGGGTCACACCCGGCGATGCACAAGGGTCACTCCTGGCTCTGCACTCAGGAATCACCCCTGGAGCTGTTCAGGGGACCCTATGGGATGCTGGGAATCGAACCCGGGTCGGCCGCGTGCAAGGCAAATGCCCTACCTGCTGTGCTATCACTCTAGCCCCCAAAACATTTTTAAAAGAAAAAAACTTAAAAAGAAAGTAGCATTTTGTCTGCTTTTGTGGTTTTTTCTCTCTATCCATGCCCATTATGATTTTATTGATCTGTCTTTGGTCCTTTCCTCTAAGGAAGAATATCTTCGCAAGTATAGATTCCTATTTAAGGAGCCATTACGTATCTCAGAAGATTTTCAGTGTCCCAGTAGAAATGGCAAGGCTCCACAAGTTGGATTATCGTCTTCCTGAATCTTGGCCGAATTCTTGATTAGAATGTCTATAACCCAAAGGACAATATAATCTAGATATATGTTTCAGTATCTCACTATTTGGGATTCCTTAAGTACTAGACACGAGACTTCACCATTGCCTGTAAGTGGGGGTGATGATAATCATTTCTCTGTTGTAAGATCTTTAAATACTTACGTGGAATATAAACTTAAAGAACTTGGTATGTGACCCCACTCATAGTAGTTATGAATATGTGGGATATTAGCAGTAGTATTGGAATATATTCCTCTTTTTTTACATTTCTACTTTTGGGCCACACCCAGCAATTCTTCGTGGTTATTCCTGACTCCGCACTCATGGATCATTCCTGGGGGTGCTTGGGGGACCTTGTGGAGGGCTGGGATCAAACCCGGGTCAGCCACATGCAAGGCAAGTTCCCTACCTGCCGTACTGTCACTCTGGCCCCCTACATCTTTTTTATTTTTATTAAATTATTTTCATAAAGTTGTTCGCAATAATTGATTACATTCAATCTTTCAACACCAACCCCACCACCATTACACCTTCCCACCACCATCATTTTGAATTTTCTCACCACCTCTCAAGCCTGCCCCACAGGCAGCTGCTAGATAATTTATTTTGTACTGCTTATTATAAATAGCGTAAGATGTGCTCCTGGAATTCTAAAATTTTAAATAATTAGGGTCCAGAGAAATCTCTGCTGTGAGCTGCTCAGTTTAGAGATTCATTTGTGAATCTCTGGATGGTGGCCGTTAATGCGCTTAAATGGCCCCCCAAGGCAGTGGGTGGGCGTGACAGCCAGGACCCCGTAGGGGCGGGGAGGTGGGAAGGAGCAGCCTGTCTCTGACCCCTCCAGGCCTGGAGTTTGCAGTCTCTGGTCCTGCATACCTGGGTTTTTCAGTGGGTTCTGGAGGTTTGTGGCCACCGGGATTCTGGCCCCATATGTCCTGCGAGAACCATATCATCCCGCAAAAATATACAGTTCAAATTATGTCAACTCTAGGGCTGACATTGTATCCTTGTCTGTTCTCCAGGGTGGAATTTATCCACTTCAGCACTCTTTCATTTTCCTTTCTTGTCATTCTGATCTCTTGAAATAACCTTTCTTCCTTCCTCCCTCCCTCCCTCCCTCCCTCCCTCCCTCCCTCCCTCCCTCCCTCCCTCCCTCCCTCCCTCCCTCCCTCCCTCCCTCCCTCTCTTCTCTTCCTTCCTTTTCTTCCCTCCCTCCTTCTTTCCCCTCCCTCCCTCCTTCCTTCCCCTCCCTCCCACCTTTTCTTCTCTCTCCCTCCCTCCCTCCCTCTCTTCTCTTCCTTCCTTCTTTTCCTCCCTCCCTCCTTTCTTCCCTATCCCTCTCCCTCCCTCTTTCCTTTCTTCCCCCTCCTCCTTTCTCTCTCCCTCCCTCCCACCCTTTCCTCCCTCCCTCCCTCTCTTTTTTCCTTCCTTCCTTTTCACACCTGGTTTGTTCAGAGCTTACTCCTAGTTCTGTGTTCTTGGCAGGACGTGGGGACCATATGTAGTACTTTGGATTGAACTCGGGTTGGCCTCATATAAGGCAACTGCCTTACTGGCTATACTATCAGCTCCAGTGCATTCTTTTCTTACTGGAGCCATGCTCACCTTCCCGAGAATGGACACACGGTGTCGATCATATCTGCGCCACCCGCCCGAGAACAGGACTGGCCCTCTTGAGTTCTCTAAATGGTAAAAGGACTCAGGAGGCCACCTAAGAGACTGAACAGAGCCCAGAGTGTCCAGAGGTCTGGCGACCAGAGGGAAACCAGAGCTGTTCAGTCCGCTGCAAGGTGCTGTTTCTGGACAGGTTGTCTTTTCAAAGGAGCTGGGCCAGTTGTGCTGGGTTTAGGAACATGAAGGAAGTTTCTGGAAGTGACCATCTGCCCGGGAAGACAGCAACAGTAACTCTGCCTTGTCAGTGCTGAAAGATGGAGTCCGACGGGGAGTGTGGCGAGGAGGCATGCCCCTTTTAAGTTGTTAGCGTTACTCTGTTTATTTCCTTATAGGAAGGACGGTTGAGTCCTTCGTGCCAGTTCCCCTCCCTCCCTTTCATTTCTGAAGGGCTCCTTTCTTCTTGGTATTTTTTTGTTATGAGTCACATCTCTGGGTGCCAGGTGGGAGCTGCAGAAGCTTCTGGCTCCTGTGAAGAAACGTGAGGTTCAGTACGGGGGGGGGGGGGGGGTGGGGGGAGCTTGGGCTGAGCGAGGGCAGGGGGATGGGAGCCGGACCCGGGGACATGCAGATTTGTTTTTCGATGGAATTCAGCTCCAGTCCCACAAGACTTGATCAATTCTGGAGAGATGGTTTGTTCTCATGTGTTTTCTCTTTTGCTCTTTGAGCCCATCTGCGTGCTTGCATGAGAAATGTATTCCATATGGGCTCATTCATTAAACTCATTAAGCTCTTGTTTAATGAGAACAATTTTGTGACTGTGAATCCTTCAGAGTTTACTCCTGGCAACGACGGTTTCCTGTTTGGTGAAGACACTGGGCATTCACATCTGAGATGCTTGCTCTTCAGACCTCTTCTTCCAGAAACCCGAGGCCTCGCTGCTGCATTTCAGGGAGGGCGAGAGAGGCTCTGCCTCTGGTCACAGATTGTAGCACTCACAATCTGTTTGTCTTTGCATCTCAGGATGGATGGCCGCATCTCCCCAAACCAACCCCCCCAAAGTCACGGTCATTTGCAGGTGACATCACTCGCTGACACATTTGCCTGTTATTGAATTTGACAGAATCTTTACTTGTGATTGGTTCTCTTTATCTTTGGCTCTGTTTTTTTTTATCTTTTTTTTTTTTTTTTTTGCTTTTTGGGTCACACCCAGTGATGCTCAGGGGTTACTCCTGGCTTCAGGAATTACTCCTGGCGGTGCTCGGGGGACCATATGGGATGCTGGGATTCGAACCCGGGTCAGCCGAGTGCAAGGCGAACGCCCTACCCCCTGTGCTATCGCTCCAGCCCCTGTTTTTTTTATCTTATTAATTTAAAAAATTGGGGTGGGGGGAGTCATCCAATCAGTGCTCAGGAAATAGTCCTGGCTCTGTTGTTAAGAGTTACTCCCGACAGTGCTCAGGAGACCATATATGTCCCTGGAGACCAAAGCAGGGTTGGCTGCAGGAAAGGCAAGCAATTTATCTTCTGTGCTGTATCCCCAGTCCATCTCTTTTTGGTCACTGTTTATGTCATGTATCATAGATGCAAGTAGTGTCCAACACTAAGTGATGACTAATTTATAGGTAGTGCTTGAGAGTACAGATGTTGAGGTCAGTAGGTCAGTCCCATCTAGAGTTGACCAAAAACCACAGTTGAAACTCCTTGGCCTTGGTTTTCTTTGTTCATTTGAAATCTCTTTTAAAGCTATGTAATATAAGGCAGGGAAACTTAGAAATATATAAATTCTAAATATTAAGCTTAGTCAATTTTTTTTGTCTTTTTGGGTCATACCCAACGTTGCTCAGGGGTTACTTCTGGCTCTGCATTCAGGAATTACTCCTGGTGGTGCTTGGGGGACCCTATGGAATGCCAGGGATTGAACCCATGTTGGCTGTATGCAAGGCAAATGCCCTACCCACTATACTATCTCTCTATCCCCCTCAGTCGGTTCTTAAAAAGTGGTTTCATGGCAATCAGGACTTAACAGAGAACTTATTCCACTCATAAATGTGTCTTTGAGCTTGTTTCCTATCATACTTAATCCCTTTCACCTAAATTGTGAATTATATGGTAATTATTGTTGTGTATTTGTTAGGTTTACAACTAGAGGTATTTAAATAAACCTGACTACTTTAAGTAGTTTTTCCTTGACCATTGTTAAAATGAAAATCTGTGGTATCTAATTTTTTTATAATTTATTTTCATCAGTACTATATTGACAAGATCCATCCTATCTCCTTATTGTATGGTGCATTAATTCAGTCATTATTTGTTTACTATTTTTATGGTACAAATATTTTACTGCTTATATAGCTGTTCTAGTTGCGATGGGCATTTAGACCATCCCTAGTTTGCTGTCCTGACAAGTACTTTGGGGGGTGAGAGGTACAAGGTCTTACTCCTGGCTCTGTAAGAGAGTAAGAGATCACCCCTAGTGGTGTTGGGGGAACAGATCTGGTACAGAGGATTGAACCTCGGTAAGCAAGAAATGTGCTTTGCCCCATAGCTGGAAGCCTGCTTCATGAGCAGAGGGGAGAAGGCAGATGGAACAGAGAAGGGATCACTAAGAAAATGATGGCTGGAGGAGTCAGTTGGGATGGGAGATGTGTGCCGAAAGTAGATAATAGACCAAACATGATGACCTCTCAGTGTCTGTGTTGCAAGCCATAATGCGGAAAAGTAGAAAGAGAGTATGGGGAATATTGTTTGCCATGGAGGCAGGGGGAGGGTGGGAAGGGGAGGTATACTGGGGATATTGGTGGTGGGGAATGTACACTGGTGGAGGGATGGGTGTTTGATCATTGAGTGATTGTAACCACCCAGACATGAAAACTTGTAACTATCTCATGGTGATTCAATAAAATTTAAAAAAAAAAGAAAAGAAAAGAAATGTGC
The DNA here is from genome assembly GCF_027595985.1 of Sorex araneus. Lineage (NCBI taxonomy): Eukaryota > Metazoa > Chordata > Mammalia > Eulipotyphla > Soricidae > Sorex > Sorex araneus. The sequence goes on from NC_073303.1 coordinate 252,096,335, forward strand.
TTTACTTACTTCTTGAAGTGCTCCAATTGGTAATTCTGTCATAATGTCTAGGAATTTCAATTGTGTTCTATCCTTCCTGATACATGATATTGTTGGTCGTTTCAGTTCTTAGCCACTTAGCTGAGTATGTGATATTTTGGGTTGAATTTACTGGATTACTGGTACATTAACTGATATTTATAGATAATTTGAACTTTTTCTTTTTTTTTAAGTTTTACTTATTTTATTTTATTTTTTATTTTATTTTATTTTTTTGCTTTTTGGATCACACCTGGTGATGCACAGGGGTTACTCCTGGCTCATTCACTTAGGAATTACTCCTGGTGGTGCTCAGGGGATCATATGGGATGCTGGGAATTGAACCCAGTCAGCCACATACAAGGCAAATGCCCTACCCGCTGTGCTATCTCTCCAGCCCTGAACTTTATTTTTTGCAAAGGACTAGTTATAATTTCTTCTCAACATTCCTTTTATTTTTCACATTTCCTTCCTTGCCTATTTTTATACTGGATTGTCCATCTGCTTTTTAATTGATTTTTAAGAATGCCGTAGAATTTGTAAGAATCCTGATGATGAGCCCTTTGTAGGTGATGTTTTGCTAATATCTACTTACCCTCTGCGGTTTGACTTTTTATTTGCTTAGTGGTACATCTTTGAAGAAATGAAATTCATGTTTCTTAATATGGTCAACTTGATTAACCTAGTGCTTTTTAAGACATAGAGATAATTTACATTTTATAACTGTTATTGTTTGCTTTTCACAGTCTTATAATCCATCTTATACTGCTATCTTATGAGATTAAGGTAGTAGCCAATAATTTTATCATATATGTATATATGTATACATACATATAATTATCCTAGCTGTTCTAGCTGTATTTATTGAACAGCCAAACAAACAATGATGTTAGATTATTCAAATGAGTATTTATTGTGTAGATCTGTTTCTATTGTAATTCCTAATAGTGGTCTGTTTGTCTTACATGGTGCTAGTGTATTATTACCTTAATTACTTTAAATCTTGATTACAGTAGAACAAGTCTCCCCGCCTTGTTTTCCCTCTATAATTCATATGTATTATTCTTTTTTTTTTTTTTTTTGCTTTTTGGGTCACACCTAGCAATGCACAAGGGTCACTCCTGGCTCTGCACTCAGGAATTACCCCTGGCGGTGCTCAGGGGACCATATGGGATGCTGGGAATCGAACCCGGGTCGGCCACGTGCAAGGCAAACGCCCTACCCGATGTGCTATCACTCCAGCCCCGATATGTATTATTCTTATTCATTTGAATTTGTATTTATTTTGTTTATATAGTTTTCATTTGTGCTTTTGATCCATGGTTAAAACCTATCAGCGAAGAGAGAAATATGCAGGAAACATTTCCTGAAAGAATCTTCCATAAGGAACATTATTTAAAGGCACAACAGCAAACTAAAGTTGCTGTCACTGTCACTGTCATCCTGTTGTTCATAGATTTGCTCGAGTGGGCACCAGTAACGTTTCCATTGTGAGACTTATTGTTACTGCTTTTGGCATATCAAATACACCACGGGTAACTTGCCAGGCTCTGCTGTGGGGGCGAGTAGCTTGTCGTGCTCTCCGAGAGGGGCGGAGGAATCGGACCTGGCTCGGCCTCGTGCAAGGCAAACGCCCTACCTGCTGGGGTATAACTCCAACCCAAACTAAAGTCAAAGAACAAAGAATCCAAAGAAAACTAGACAAGATCATTCATCTAACATTTGACTTATTCTCTTTCTATAGTGAAAGGAATTCTAAAGACAAAAAAAAATACATACCTGGAAAAAAGAACCATGAAATTTGCATTTATCTTTATTTTAAAAAATAACAGTTGAGTTTTAGGCATACAATATTCCAACACCAATCCCTGCACCCGTGTCCCAAGTTCACCCCACCCGACCGCCATCACCTGCCACCTTGACAAAGATCGGTGGTTGTAGTTTATTTTGTTATTTTACTTTATGTTTACAGTTAAACAATTTATTGATCTTAATTTTTATTTATTTTTCAATTGAGTCACCATGAGATACAGTTACAAAGCTGTTCATGATTGGGTTTCAGCCATACAATGATCCAAAACCCATCCCTCCACCGGTGTCCATCTATATCCCACCTCTCCCACCACCAGTGACCCCCGTTTCCCTCCTACCACCTTCTCCCCACCCCGGCCTGCTCTGTGGCTCTGTGGCAGGCACTTTCCTCCTCCCCCATCTCTCTCTGTCTCTCTGTCTCTGCCTGTCTCTGTCTCTGTCTCTCTTTCCTTCTGGGCACTGTGATCTGCAACCCAGATACTGAGAGGTGTGTTCCTTTACCTACTTGCAGCACACAGTTCCTACCCAGAGCGATGATTTCCAACTATCTTTGCCAAAGGTGGTTTCAGCTCAGAGCTCATGTTTTCAGTGTTGTTGAGTCTGCACTTTGGGTCTAGAGCTATCCCACTCTCCCGAGTCACTGGTCTACCTGAGGCCCCCGACCCCTGTTCCCGCAGTAATTTCCTTTCTCATTTTCTCCTCCCTCACCCCCCCAAGCCCCCTGTGCACCACTCTGGCTCCACTCCCCTCCAATATATCCTGACCTGCTCAGCCTCGCACCGGTCCAAGACTAACTGTGGCTGTTGATCCCTTTTGGGATTTATTTGTGGGTCTCTGAAGCAAGGCCCGATAACTGAGCTTGTATTTCTGAGCTGGAGGTGGTTTGCGGGTGTGGTTCCACAAACTTTTGGCTGTTTCTCGGGAAACTTGGTCCCGAGTTGTTGGGGTCTGGCCAGAGGGACAGTGAGTGGCAATTTGGGTGTATCAGGAAGCCTGACACAGCATCCGGCTGCTGATGCACTCGCCCCGCCCATGCAGGCTGACCTGCGGGAGGCCCTGCATCCCCTTTCACATTTTTTTTTAATTCCGAAGTATCTTTTTATTTATTTATTTATTTATTTATTTATTTATTTATTTGCTTTTTGGGTCACGCCCGGCGATGCTCAGGGGTTACTCCTGGCTCTGCACTCAGGAACCAACCCTGGCGGTGCTCAGGGGACCCTATGGGATGCTGGGAATCGAACCCGGGTCGGCCACGTGCAAGGCAAACGCCCTACCCGCTGTGCTATCACTCCAGCCCCTTTTAATTTTTTTAAATTTATTTTATTCTTTAATTAGTGAATCACCATGAGGGTACAGATACAGATTCACACATGTTAGAACTTGTTTTTCCCTCATACAATGTTCACAAACACATCCCTCCACCAGTGCCCGTTCTCCATCACCAATAAACCCAGTATCCCTGCCACAGAGGCAGGGTGGGTGGGGGGGGGGATTTGGACTGAGGGGGAGGGAGGGACATTGGGGTTATTGATGATGGAGAATGGGCCCTTTCACATTCTTTTATGGAGCTTTAGTGTCTTCTGGGCTAAACGGGACCACATCCTGACTCACGTTTTTTTATGTTCGTTTTTCCCTCCAGAGTTTTGCTTAGTAATTTTATTTTAACTCGATTTCTCTCTGATGGTTCCAGAGAAAGGTATTCCCTGTATTTCCTATGGAATTTTTTTTTCTCTTTTTGGGTCACACCCAGCGATGCACAGGGGTGACTCCTGGATCTGCACTCAGGAACCACTCCTGGCGGTGCTCAGGGGACCCTATGGGATGCTGGGAATGGAACCTGGGTCGGCCGAGTGCAAGGCCTACCCACTATGCTATTTATCGCTCCAGCCCCCTCCTATGGAATTTTATTATTTTTATTTTTGTTTGTTGCTTTTTGGGTCACACCCAGCGATGCTCAGGGGTTACTCCTGGCTTTGCACTCAGGAATTACTCCTGGCGGTGCTTGGGGGACCATATGGGGTGCCGGGGATCGAACCCGGGTCGGCCGCGTGCAAGGCAAACGCCCTACCCGCTGTGCTATCGCTCCGGCCCCACCTATGGAATTTTAAAATGCTGTCTTTAGTAGGGAGATTGGCATTATCTAATCCTTGTTATCCATTTGACTTTTTCATCTGTTGAAACAAGAGTCCATAAATATTGATCTTATTCCCATAGTTTTTAACATTGTTGTGACTCAGAAGATATATAAATAAAATAAATACTTAGGAAGAGAAATGGCACATAATGATACCTGAATTTAAAATAATAATATTTATCATTATGTTGTAGACAAGGACTATGGCATGCTAATTATTATACCTCTGCAGCAAGTACAAAATAAAAAAAAACTCTCTTCTAGGAAGGAAATAATAATATTATTGGCATGTCAGGGAGAACTTCAAGATATAAAATAGAAAGAAAGCATTTTTTTTCCCAGACTACATTTAATTCTTGGCTAGAAGTGGGTGAGAATTAACCACTAAAGAATAGTTAGGGCTCCGTCTCGTTTAAAACATTTCGACCGATCAGCCATGGATTATGGGGGGTCAGGGTGGGGCGGGGGCTGTTGGTCTTAGAATTACTTATCTTGTTTGTATTTTATCTTCCTTATATTTGCTTGAAAATTAATTCCACTGGTATTTCTACTCTTCATCTGTTTAACTCTCTCTGAAGTAATAGGACGGATAAAACAGAGAAAATAGTGTGTCTAGTTCTTCGAATATGAAATAGGAAGTCATGATGCTTATAGGGCCATTAAATGTCCTTCTCTAAGACCTTTTGCTGAAATCTCAAATCTACTTGCAATCACGACTGCAAGTCTAGTGACCTCTGAAGTGAGCGAACATCAGTTTGGAGAGTCAGATAGCCAGGAGCAGCCCTCAGGACAGAGCTGGTGCGGCCCCTGAGCGCTGTCACGTTTGTTCAAAAAAAAAAAACCCAAATAAATAAATGAATAGATAGATAAAAATAAAACAGGACAATATAACTTGCCCAAATCCAATCTGACTCATTCCAGGAATGCTTTTAAGGGAAACTTCAAAGAGAAAGGACAGATACCTCACCATTTCCATGAGGCAGTCCAAATTATTGTTGAAAGATTCCTACTCTGAGAATTCTTCTGTTGTATTAAGGCAAATGATCTGTCAATATGGGCCATTAGCTCTGACTCTGCTCTCTGGAAGTACATGCAAGAAGGCTTTTTCGTTTTAATTTTGTTTTATTTCGTCTGAGCATTTCTTTGGATACTGTGCTGTAGCTCGTTGATCCATTTGACACCTTCCATTCCTCATGGGAGCCGGGTGTCAGTTCAGGACAGTCTGTCTTTTGAGATTTAAATAAAATTGGAGAGTCTTCTAACTCATATCCTATTGGGGCGGGGGGGAATCACAGTTTCTGTGAGTTCCTGGAGGGTTATGAAGGTGACCTCTGACATTGCATTCCTGATTCTACAACAGTTGTTGCACTTGTGTGGGTTTTTTTTTGTTTTTGTTTTTTGCTTTTTGGGTCACACCCGGCGATGTACAGGGGTTACTCCTGGCTCATGCACTCAGGAATTACTCCTGGCAGTGCTCAGGGGACCATAAGGGATGCTGGGGATCGGACCCAGGTCAGCCGTGTGCAAGGCAAACGCCCTCCCCTGGATGCTTGTGTGGGTTTTTGGGTTGTTTTTTTTTTTCACTTGGTTCTTTACTATTCTCTTCTCCACCCATAATCTCCATATATTGGGCATCCCCTCTGGATCTCTTAACCCACACACGTTCTACTTTAGCTGTGTGAGTTTACCTATGGTGTTAAATGATAATCTCCACCCCTAAGTGCAGACAACTTGAAAAGAAATAATAGAAAAGAAATTATCAATGGTCTTTTACAAATCACATCCTTTCTGCCACCAGAAATATTGCCCACCCTTTCTTCCTTGAGCTGTGTCCTCTGCCTTCCTCTCCAGAGTCTCTCTCCCCATCATCCTTCGATACTTCCTATTTTTCTAATGGCAGAGTCTGGCAAGCTCCCCGTGGCGTATTCATATGCCAAAACCAGTAACAATGATGGGTCTCATTCCCCTGACCCTTGAAAGAGCCTCCAATGCGGCACTGTTGGGAAGGACAAGTAAAGAGAGGCTGCTAAAATCTCAGGGCTAGGACGAATGGAGACGTTACTGAGATCGCTCGAGAAAATCGACGATCAGTGGGACAATGATGATGATGATGATGATGATGATGATGACTATTCTCTAATAATATGCAAACTGATGCTCATTATTTAAAGCTGTCTCCTTCAAAGCCAGGCCCAGAAAGCCTTACCTTTCACACCAAACTATTTATCTAAATATTTCTCTAACTAGCACGATTATCTTCCTGCTACATACTTACAACGTTATTTTAACCCTTCCTACCTCTCCTTGGTGCTCTCATTAAACAAGCTTTGCTCATTAATATTTTTCCTGTAGTACAGCTCCCAGGTGGAACATAGTGAAGCCTGTGAAAATAGCTTTAGTGAATGTAAAACATGAACCTGATAAAGGCCCAGAATGGTGCTTAGGCGAGGCCTGTCTGTAAGAGGTGCCAGGCATGACCAACGTGCTGCTTCTTTTTTCTCTCATTTATTTATATTTTTAATTTGCTTTTTGTCTTTATATTTAATCTTTATCAATCTATGGGATGATTTCTATAGTGTGTTTATCTTTTCCTCTTATACATTTCTTCATTTAGCACCGCCGATTCCGTACTATTATTCTTTAATTTATTTTTAATTGAATAACCATGAGATACAGAGTTACAAAGTTTTCATAGTTGGGTTTTAGTCATACAGTGTTCCAGTACGCATCCCTTCACCAGTGTACATTTCCCATCACCAATGTCCCCAGTACCCCTCCTGCCACTCTTCACTCCACAATCCTTGCCTGCCTCTGTAGTAGGCATTTTTCTTCTCACTCTCTCTCTCTACTTTCGAAAAAATGCAGTCATGAAATTTGCGTATACATGGATGGAAATGGAGAGTAAGATGCTAAGTGAAATGAGTCAGAAGGAGAAGGACAGACATAAAATTATTGCACTCATTTGTGGGATATGAAATAATATAGTATGAGACTAACATTCCAAGGACAGTAGAAACAAGGGCTAGGAGGATTGATCCGTGGTTGGAAGCATGCCTCCAGTGCTGGGGGAGAAGGAAGTTGGAATAGAGACGGGACTACTATGGCAATGATGATTAAGAGGGGTTGCTCTGGATGGGAGATGTGTGCTAAAAGTGGGTAAAGGGCCAAACATGATGGCCTCTCAGTCTCTGTATTGCAAGCCATATTATTCTTCACAAATCACAAAATCACGAAATCCCGTTAATCACCGATTTCTCGGGCAGGCTCAGTAACATCTCATTTCGTCCTTTCCCTGAGATCTTAGAAGTCTCTCTCGACTCAGCCCTCCTAACAATGTTGCACTGGGGGCTCTTTAGGGTCAGGGGAATGAGATCCAGCTTGTTACTGGATTTTGCATATGAACACCATGGGAAGCTTGCAGGGCTGTCCCATGTGGGCAGGAAACTCTCAGAAGATTGACAGTTTCTCCCAGAGGGAGAAGTAGGCTAAAGATATCTTCTGAGAGCTTGCTTTTAAGTCTCTCTCTGGATGTTGGCCGTTGATGGGATTACACATACCTGGGTTCCTCTGCCAGTACCTTCATGCATGAGGCCTGTCCCAACGCATGGAGAGGGGCCTCGAGCATGGCTGTAGCTAGGTTCCGGTGGTTTTTAGCCGCCTGGAGCTCTGCTCAGGGTGGGGAGGGAAGCTGGAGCCCATCCCCTCCGAGGGGCCCTGAGAAAGACAGCCAGGCATGCGGGCAAGAGACTCTCTGCATCACTCTCTTCTGAGAGCTTGCTTTTAAGTCTATTATTCTTAATATTTTAAAATTAAATCACCATGAAATCACTGTGTCACTGTATCACTGTCATCCCATTGCTCATCGATTTGCTCGAGTGGGCACCAGTAATGTCTCCATTGTGAGACTTGTTACTGTGTTTGGCATACTGAATACACCACGAGTAGCTTGCCAGACTCTGCCGTGCAGGAGAGATACTCTCAGTAGCTTGCCGGGCTCTTCGAGAGGGGTGGAGGAATCAAACCTGGGTCAGCCGCATGCAAGGCAAGTGCCCTACCCGCTGTGCTTTCGCTCCAGCCCCACCATGAGATAAACAGTTAAAAAGTTGTCTGTGATTGAGTTTCAGTCATACAATGTTCCAACATCCAACCCTTCACCAGTGTACATTTCCCACCACCAGTGTTCCCAATTTCCCTCCTTCCATCCCCCCACCCCTGTCTGCCTCTACCGTCAGACACTTTTATTCTCTCTCTCTCTCTCCCTTTCTCTCTGTCTCTGTCTCTGTCTCTCTCTCTGCTTTTGGTCATTATGGTTTGCAGTACGGGCACTGTAAGGTTATCATGCATATTTTTTCTCTTCAAGGTGTTCTAGCCAGCTAGCCTTGTAATTTATATCCGAATGCCCTACTTGAGTCCTTAACAGTTCATCCATATTCTGCACCAGGAATGGGATTCAGACACCTCGGGTTCATTCTGAGCCACGAACATGTTTTCTTAATCTACATGTACCTGGAAAAAGTGCTATTAATATTGCACACATATTTTTAAATCTAAGTTTGATTGCTTATGGATGTCAAGATGTGACTCCAATTTTTTAAAGCATAAGAAAGCAATCAGGGAGGTTCAGAGTGATAATAACAACTTGGGAAAGTCCCAATTTTGGTCCACCAGTCATCATTTCTGTAGATAGTTTTGGAGTTCTCTAGAATGCTAAGTGTGGTTGTTTGCATAATTGATGGCTTGCGGCACAGAGGAACCGGAGATTCTTTCCATTATAACATGTACTTTTCCTTAGAACTTACTTTGGGCCAGGTGCTGTGCTAAATGTATCATACCTCTATTTTCTCTTCTCCTCCTCCACCCTAAAACCCTAAACTGTTCCTAACTTTGTTTCCCCTGGTTTATAGATGAGAAAACTGAGGTACAGAGAGACGAAACAACAGTGTGTTCAAGGAGACAGTTAAAGAGCGGGGAGCTAGGAGCCATCTCAGACGTGCTTGGCCACCAGTGTTCGCTACACTGTCCTACTCTAACTAAGTGATCTGGGAGAAAAGAGATCAACTAGAACATTCTTCCACACCCCCCACCCCTGTTGTTGTTGCACATGCCTTACCAACCTCCTTTGGGGTTTCTAAATACTAGTATTGGCAAATCTAGATCATGTGACTGGTCCATTTTTATTTTTATTTTTTTTATTTCATTTTTTGCTTTTTGGGTCACACCCGGCGATGCACGGGGGTTACTCCTGGCTCATACACTCAGGAATCACTCCTGGTGGTGCTTGAGGGACCATAGGGGGTGCTGGGAATCGAACCTGGGTCGGCTGCGTGCAAGGCAAACGCCCTCCCTGCTGTGCTATGGCTCCAGCCCCCATGACTGGTCCATTTTCAAAAAGGGGAAGTTTCCTTATGGGAGCCAGAACCTACACAAGAAGTAATGGGCGAGTTCACTGAATTTTAAGGAGGAGAGGGCCAGTGGATCAGAGAGGGCACGAAGAGAGTACCAGGGGGAAGCAGGGGGTGACAGCCAGCAGAGGGAAGGGGGAGACCCATCTTGGTCTCTATGGAGATGTCAGTTCCTTTCACAAAGGATTATTTTGCATCTTGATTAAAGTGTCTTAGGAGTGAGCCTCATTAAACAGAACCAATGCCTTGAAAGCATGTAATTACACTAAACCATCTTTTGTTCTTCCTAATGCCTTAAATACCTGTTTGTGCAGGAGGCCTGAACATCAAATAACTTCCTCAGGCGAAAGAAAGAGGGTGGTGGGAGCCCTGGAGGACAGTAGTGAGAATTCTCTGGCTGATTAAGGATTTCCTCAGGGGACAGGCTTGCCTTCCCAAATTTCTGAATCCTAATTCACAAAACACAGACCCCTGCATATGTGCCCGTGGACACTGGCCATCTGGAATATCAGAATCAGACATGCTTCTGAGAACATCACCCAACCTCACTGATTTACCCATCCATTCTTTCAGCATTTATTAAGTGCCTCCCTGATGACGGGTGCTATCATCCCAGGAGTGAACAAGTCTAAATTCTTGTCCCCGAGGAATGTATATTGTGGCAGGAAGCACAGCACGCTTTTGGGTCTGCGTGCCGTCCTGTTTTTCTTTTCTTTCTTTTTTATTTTTTTTGTTTTTGGGTTTTTGGGTCACACCCGGCGATGCACAGGGGTGACTCCTGGCTCACACACTCAGGAATTACTCCTGGCAGTGCTTGGGGGACCCTCTGGGATGGTGGGAATTGAACCCAGGTCGGCCGCGTGCAAGGCAAACGCCCTCCCCGCTGTGCTATCGCTCCAGCCCCTGTCGTTTCTTTTTTTTTTCACACTAGACCAGTGCTTCCCAAACTTTTTCTCATTGTGTACCCTTCCAACATTGTTTACCTCCTGTTAACCCCCTTCTCTCATGTCGTGCTCCTACCCCCGCCTCCATTCATTTATATTTCACTGTAGTACCTATGGAATATTCTAGAGGCCCCAGGGACCCACATATGCTGGGTTAATAAATGCTAACTTAAGCTATTTAAGATCTAAGCTTCGCCATTCACATGATAATTTAAGTATATATAAATATATAATAGTATATAGAAAAGAAAAAGAAGGAAAAAATGGGGCTGGAGCAATAGTACGATGGGTAGGGCATTTGCCTTGCATGCAGCCAACCCGGGTTCAATTCCCAGTACCCATATTGTCCCCCTGAGCACCACCAGGAATAATTCCTGAGTGCAAAGCAGGAGTAACCCCTGTGCATTGCCAGGTGTGACCCCAAAAGAAAAAAAAGTATATAATATGTATTAATTATGTTATAATCCAAATTTATAATTTATGATTACATACAAAATATATATGTCATATATTATAATCTATCAAGTCCTCTCTTTAGAGCATTGCACTCATCTGCCAACATCTATATCTTTCTCACAGATTCTCATAAATCTCCAGGTTCACATGGCCAGAACTCAACTTTTTACTCATCTTCCTAAAATCCTTCCCTAACCTTCACCCACCTTGGATCCATATTTCACCAAATCAGAGACCTGGGAAATATGCAAAGTTTATCTTACCCTATCTTCTCTTGTGTCCAGTGGATCCACAAACTCTCTTTCTCACTGTGACTCGCATCACTAGGTCCCTTCTCTTCATCGGGACTGCTACATTCACTGCCCAGCTGGTCCTCTGCTCTTCTCCACCTCTGACCTTGCCTTCACCCAGCAGCCGGAACGATCTCCTTAAAAGTGTAACCAGACCTGTCCCTGTTCTGTACAAATGAACAGAATAGTCACAGCAGTTACAGTGCTCTACAGAGCTTCACAGATATGGTCTCTGCCTACCTCCATCCTCTTAGAATTCTCAGCCCTCACAGGGCTGACTTGGTTCCATCTGAGGCTGTGGCTTTAAGAATATGCAAGAGATTCTAATGTTCTTATAATACCGGTTGTCATGTGCTCAGTCAAGTACTAAACTATTTACCTGTACACTTTCGCCTCAAACCATGCTTCTCAACACTGATACAGTCACTCAACAGGTAAGAGACGAGTATATATATATATATATATATATATATATATATATATATATACACACACACACACACACACACACACACACACACACACACACACACACACACACACAGCTAGTGAGCTAGTGACAGGGAGTCCTGGGACTCAAATCCTGGCCTCTTTCTTTTCAAAGGGGGTCCTAATTTATCTTTTCAAAGGGGGTCCTAATTTATCTTTTCAAAGGGGATCCTAATTTATCTCTTAGGGTCATACTTTTTGAAATTTTGCAGTAACCACTTGCATCTGATTTGAACCTAGAACTTCAAAGTCTGGACTCTTTTTTTTTTTTGATCACACCTGGTGATGCACAGGGGTCACTCCTGGCTCTGCACTCATGAATCACCCCTGGCAGTGCTCAGGGGACCATATGGGATGCTGGGAATCGAACCCAGGTCAGCTGCATGCAAGGCAAACACCCTCCCCGCTGTGCTATTGCTCCAGTCCCTCAAAGTTTGGACTCTTTTCGTGCTATTGGGCCAACACATCCTCTTCCGCTAGGCAAGCCTGCCAAGGAGGGGGAACCCAGGAGCAAAGCCCCGAGGGTGCAGAAGACCGTTTGCTCTTTTGTATCAGAGAGGGTCAAAAGAATCACGCGGAGAAACGTTCAGTCAAGGGCACTGCTGAGGCGCTTCCCCAGGGGGAGTCTGAACTGGACCGGTGGAGACCTGGCTCCAACTCGAGTGTTAGTGTGCGCCCAGTGATTCTGTCTTGCAGCCGGGATTAAGAATGCCGCTGATTTTCTTGGGCTGTTTTCTCTCTTTTGTAAGCTCACATGCCTGGCCAGGTGAGCACAGGGTCATGTGAAAGCTACGTTCAGCGCTTCTCCAAAAATTCATTTCATGCTGAGCAGCCCCCGAGGAAGAAGAATCTTTTTCTCATCTTTTTCTCAGTCCTCTGGCAGTTTCACTGCAAAGGGGGAGGGAACAGTTCTTGAAGGCTGGGGCTCCGTGCATCTCTCGGGGATCCAGTGACAGCAGTTTTGCGGACATGGGGAAGTTCTGAGGTGTTCGGGACGAGGGTCGAATAGGAGAAGGGATATTCGTATTCATTCCCAGCTTTTTTCTTCACTCTCCCATTCCACTGGACTGACCTTTGCGCAGACTTCAGATAATCCCTCAGCAGGTTAATCTGGAATTCAATTCAAACACACAGCTTTCTGTTTCTCTAACAGTTCTTGTGAGTTTTGATTAATTTTACAGCCATGTTACTGTTTATGCTTTTGGTGTACCTCCACCACTGCCATCATGCCCAAAGCCATAGACTCCTGTCCTTGTGGACTGGAGCGATAGCACAGCGGGTAGGATGTTTGCCTTGCACGTGGCCGACCCGGGTTCGATTCCTCCGTCCCTCTCAGAGCCTGGCATGCTACCGAGAGTATCCCGCCCACACGGCAGAGCCTGGCAAGCTACCAATGGCATATTCGATATGCCAAAAACATCACAAGTCTCACCATGGAGACGTTACTGGTGCCCGCTCGAGCAAATCGATGAACAATGGGACGACAGTGCTACAGTGCAGGGCTACTGTCCTTGTCTTGGTGAAATTGGGGGCTGGAGGTGGGGAGGGGAACTCCTAGCCAGTGCTCAGGGCTCCTCTGGTGATTTCTTGTCCAGCCTGGACAGCAGTTCTGTTTTAAGAAGGGATAGTGGTCAGGTCTGGGTATTGGGGACCTCGAGAGTCACCTGGGTGATGCTCAGGAGACGCCAGAGCAGGAAATTATCGGCAGTGCCAGGAGTTGAACCGGGGTTGACTGTAAGCATGGCAGAGTGAGTTATTCCCAGTGTTACCTATCTGACCCCATTGCTTTCTATTTGGGGGGGGGGGCGGCGGGGAAGGTATGCACCCAGCAGGGCTCAGGGCTCACTCCTGGCTCTGTGTGCAGGAATCAGACTTGGTGGGCCATATAGGTGCTGGGATTGAACTGAGGTTGGCCACTGCAAGCCAAGAACCTTACCCATTGTACTATCTCTCCATCCTCGATATTTGCATCTTAGAAGCTCTTTGAACTCCCCAATATCTCTCAGTGTGCACTTTCTGTGTCTCTGGGGTATCTGGAGCCCCCCTGGGAGCCTTTTCAGAAGGAGTCTACAAAGTCAAAACCATTTTCCCAATAAAACCAAGGCGTGCTCTGAATCCTCTTTCCCCATGCTCCCTGAATCCACATTTGTACTAAAACTAGAACTGCTGGAACTTCAGGAGAGATGACAGTGTCACGACTTACCCGTCATTACATCCTTCAACACCACACACTCAAGGAGAAGACAAAAAGGGCAGTTTTATTAAAGATATTTGTGATAAGCTTGTTTATAATAAAAATGAATGTTGTTAATTTTATTAAAATCTTAAGAGGTCTATATCCAGCACTTTATCTGACCAAACGGGAAGCACACTTACACCCCCACTGCCTACTCGATCCTCAAGAAAAGAACTTGTGTAAGTGTCGGTGCTGTGAGCTGAGGCAGTCATTTCCCTCTGAGACACAATTTTTTTTTCCCCCTGCAAAACTGACTGACAGATTCAGACTTGAGTATTTGGCAGACATTTTCTCAAAAATGAACAAAGTGAGCCTGTCACTTCCAAGGAAAACAACTGGCAGTATCTGATGTCAATGATAAAATCTGAGCATTTGAGAGGAAATTAAGAATTTTGAAAAAATTTATTATCTGCCACCATGAGTTTCACAGGCTCCCAATACTTAAAGATTTTTTCAGGTAAGGTCAATGGTGATATTCATGGATGTGAGTTGTTTTTTTTTTTAATAACATATAATAGATCAACATTTGGAAGATCTGTGTAACTCAGTGAATCAAAATTTTCCCTGGGACTAATGTGTGACACTGTAAAATTGTGCATAGGTAAAAGTGCTATTCAAAGCGTGGGGCAGGGGGCTGGAGCAATAGCACAGCGGGGAGGGCATTTGCCTTGCACGCGGCCGACCTAGGTTCGATTCCCAGCATCCCATATGGTCCCCTGAGCACCGCCAGAGGTAATTCCTGAGTGCAAAACCAGGAGTAACCCCTGTGCATCGCTAGGTGTGACCCAAAAAGAAAAAAAGTGTGGTGCATTGATGCCCTGTGGTACCACGTGGTCTCCCCAAGCATCACTAGGAGCGACGACATCCAGCACCAAGGTAGGAGTTTCCCTGAATACCACCAGGTATGACCTCCCAAACAAAAAAATACCTTAAAGATTATTTTAATGTAGCAGCATGAAGATACGTTCACCAACCTGGGGTCTGGTTCTGCCTTGCATCTAACCATTTTAGGTCGCATGAGAAAATAATGGCCACAGTTATCAAAAACAGCTAGCTCCCTCCTTTTATGAATCACAAACTATGTAGAAGTTTTCTTCATAACCATCAGCCCAAAATACCATATCATAACAGATTGAAAGCAGAAACAGATATTAGAATCCAGCTGTCTTTTATTAGGCCAGACTTTAAGGAGTATTTTTTTAATGTGAAAACAGTGATAGTCTTCTCAGCAACTAGTTTAGTTTTGGGAAATATAATTTTGGGAAAACTATCAGGGTGTATTGATATTTTAGGAGCAATGATTACGTGATTATCCTAATACTTCCTTAGTTTCCTTTTCAAGTGTGGTCACTTTGACAGGTATAACTAACATAAACAAAGGTTCATTGGGATCATTGATTGATTTTAAAAGGTAATGGCCCTTGAGACTAAAATGTTTGAGAACCAAACATTTAGTGGCTCTAACTGGAGAAAGGATGAATTGGATTTTTCAGATATGGGGTGGGCATCAATCAGGAAGAATTTTTATTCTCCCTATGAAAGAAGCAAAAGAACTATGCCTATTCCTCTGAGAATATTTGCTTCCGGGGTACTCTCCCCCAACCCTCCAGTCAAAACTTGACTTATGGGGGCCAGAGTGGTAGTACAGTGGGTAGGGCATTCGCCTTGCATGTGGCCAACCCAGGTTTGATCTCTGGTATCCCAGAGGGTACCCCGAGCACTGCCAAGAGTGATTTCTGAGTGCAAAGCCAGGAGTAACCACTGAGCATCACTGGGTGTGACCCAAAAAGCCAAAGGAAAAAAAACCTTAACTTATGTCCTCTGTCTACATGACCATTTCATAGAATCTGTACTTAGGCAATAATCTCATTGTGACATGCATTTATAACTTATATTCTGTCGTGAACCCTTTTTTTTTTTGCTTTAACTTTGATATATCATCATCATCATCATCCCATTGATCGTTGAATTTCTCTAGCGGTCTCAGTAACATCTCCATTTGTCCTATCCCTGAGATTTTAGAAGCCTCTCTTTACTCATACTTCCCAATGGTGCCGCATTGGAGGCTCTTTCAGGGTTAGGGGAATGAGACCCATCGTTGTTACTGGTTTGGGCATATGAATACGCCACGGGGATTTTGCGAGGCTCTCCCATGTGGGCAGGAAACTCTCAATAGCTTGCCAGGGTCTCCCAGAGGGAAAACTAGGCTAGAGGGAAAACTAGGCTAAAAGCTTCCAGGAGCTTGGTTTTATAGTCTCTGGATGTTGGCCGTTGGTGGGATTGCATGGCGCTGGGGGCAGTCCCTGGGTGTGACTGCCTAGCTACTGGAAAATGGGGAATCTGGGTGGAAGAAGCCCAGTCCTGATCCGAGCAGGCTTGGAGATATGCAACTTTGATGTATCTATATTTTAATTTTTTTAAACTAAAAGTAATTATTAGTCACTGAAACCACAAAGTTATTCATGTGATGAATAACTTAAAAGTAAGGGAGAGGTCAAGAACGGGATCTTTAATAGTAGAACAGGGAGGGTGTTGGGCCCAGCCATAGTACAGCAGGTAGGGTGCTTGCTTTACATGCAGCTGACCCAGGTGTGATCCCTGGCACCCCATAGGGTCCCCTGAGTCCACCAGAGTGATCCCTGAGTGCAGAGCCAGCAGTAAGTCATGAGCAACACCGGGGCGTGGCCCCAAAACTGAAAAGAAAAAAAAAACCTGGAAGGATATTTTTCACACCGATGTGACTGTTAGTCAGAGACCAGTTCTTGGTTGGTTTGAGATTCTATACCTAATGAGTCATCTCGGCGGTGACTCGAGTGGACAGCCCTTGGAGAGGAAGGGAGAGGCCTGGGAGGAAGAGCAAAATAAACATTGCACTCCGGATCAAGGCTCAGGCCAAGTGTTCGGGCGGTTCTTATGGCCGTGACTCCCACGGCTGCTGCCCACAGTTGTCCCGAATTCATTTCTCGGCCCCCTTGAAGGTGCCCTCCCATGTAAACAGCCCGTCCAGTGCACGAATTTGTGGGTTGCCCTGTAATTGCTGGCTGTGCTGTGAATCCCGCCTCCCTCTAATCCAACCCTGACACAAATAGCCAGAAAGGTCACTTGTAAAGCCACCCCTCCCTGAGCAGTACACGTTGGGGGTCCCCCGTAGAGAGAGTAGCGCCCGTTCCGTTCAAGTTAACTCTAAAAGTGAGCACCTATTTTTCTGTCCTCGGGGTGCTACGTAAAGAACGCATTCCCAAAGCACCCTGGACGGTACCATCCAAGCTTGATGTTTTGCAAGCCTCTGGGTCTACAAGTTTTACCTTCACCAGACTCCTTGGCCCGCTGCCACGGTAAAGAGCCAGCTACCACTTGAGGCGGCTTTGTAGAGGCTCATTGGTAGCAAATCCTTCCTCATTCTCTGAAGAGGCAGCATAGTGCCACGGGTAAGCCGCACAGACTTGGGCCTTAATCCCAGCCCAATCACTCACATATATTATGACTCGGAGCAAGTTGCTTTGTATATAATTGGGTTTCCTGTCATGAAGGAAGGGACTAGCTGGACCCTTCACAAAAGGTTGTTGTACTAAATTAAATTATCCTTGTAAAATGCATCACCCAGGCCCGAGCACAGATTAAGTACGTTATCACGCCACTGCCACCATTTGGCCTTAAGCTAATTTGTAAACTCAGATTCTTTTGTAGCTGAGACAATGCCTGCAATGTAGGCTGGGGAGGCTGCATCCCTGCTTACTGCTTAGAGATAAGCCAGTTTTAGGACCTTGGTAAGCATGCCTTTTTTTTTTTTATCTGTAAAAGAGAGGCAGTGGTCTTGGCTAATTAAAGGGCTTTTATGAGAATTAGATTGAGTGGTATATATAGCTTTGTGTAAACGGTAAACGGTAGATGTTATGTTATTCACTTTAATCCATTTGCCCTCTAGGATGTCTCCTTTGCAAGGTCTCTGGTCCATTTTTTTATCTGTAAGCTCTGTACAGATGACATCATAGTCTTTCTGCTAAATGGCTCCTTCAAGGCGACCTATTCCACAGACATTCATTCCTCTAATACACATTCCCTTCCAGTCCCCAGGTACTCTGTGCATCATATCTGAACACCGTCCTCTGGATGTTTTCACATGAGGGTTAAGTTTATCAAAGTTAATTTCAAAATATAATCACTGTATCACTGTATCACTGTCATCCCGTTGTTCATCGATTTACTCGAGTGGGCGCCAGTAACGTCTCCATTCGTCCCAGCCCTGAGATTTTAGCAGCCTCTCCTTACTCATCTTTCCCAATGATTGGAGGCTCGTTTAGGGTTAGGGGAATGAGACCTGTTATGGTTACTGTTTTTGGCATGTTGAATATGCCATGGGTAGCTTGCCAGGTTCTGCTGTGTAGGTGGGATACTCTCAGTAGCTTGCCGGCCTCTCCGAGAGGCATATATATATATATATATGTATATATATATGTATATATACACATATATACATATATATACACACACATACATACATTATATATAATATATATACATATATATTTCTATGATTTTATGGAAAATGGGTAGGGAGTGTCTTATGATGTGTTGTGTGGCCGCGCAGTCCAAGAATATATTCATTTATGCATGAGGCTTGGCCCGAGCATGTGGAAAGTGGCCTGGAGCATGGCGGCAGTTGGGTAGTGGAGGTCAGCTACCGGGGCTGGGTCCCTTGGGGCAGGGAGGGCTCTCATCCGCCCCCTTCTGGGGCGTCCCAAGTGGAAACAGCCTCTGGAGCCGAGTCCAGTGGCATGGTTATGGGAGCCTCAGTTTATGCTCCCTTCCAGGGGAAGCAGCCATGAGTTCTGGAGGGTGGCGGATGAGGAGATTATCTGGCACTGGCAGGAGGTGGCTTATGGGTGTGACCCCTGGGTGGCCAGAGACTGGGGGAAGCAGGCAGAGGATCTCTGCTCCCAGGTCCCATTGAGCCCAGAGTCCAAGATCACAAAGTTCCTCATTACCTGGGTTCCGTGGGACTTTGCTCATGCTTGAGCAAAAGTCCCAAAATATGATATTTAATGCAATTCCTGGTGCAACTTGAACAGTCCATATTACTTCAAGATTACCAGTTTTATCGTGCAGAATACTCTTTCTTTGAACATAGCAGAGGAATAAGACATGCCTCTCTAATTTCATGTTCATAAAGTTTAATTTTTTATTTTAAATATAATTTTTTTCTTAAGTTCTAATAACCTTGGTGTCCTTATTTCAACCGGTTTCCTTATCTATTTCTTTTTTAAAAATTGTTATTTTGTATCCAGTGCTTTACATTTTTTTGGCTGGAGTCTGTTTATAGATGAGTAAGAATGCCCTTTATTTGTTGAAGTTAATTAAATTGTTGAGAGGCAAGACTAAGCCGGGGTTTGTGAGGTGAAAGAGAGCCCACCAACAGTCAAGATTTTAATCAACATTATGAAGGTCTCATCAGCCAAATGACTATAAGTTCTCCATACAGATATTCCATCCCGTATGGCATCATTATGCATACCGTGCTCTTATAAAGTGAGAAAATTAAAAGGTGATCTCATTTTCCATAGCACTGGGGAAAGAGGATAGCAGAGACCAGGGTTCAGATCTTTTTTCTTTAATATACTTGTGGATGTCTTGAGGAAAATTACTTACCCTCGATTTATTCATATGCTAGAGAGGCAACATAAATGCACCCCTAACTGCTAACTGAAAAAATTTTAAAAAAAGATAATTAGAATAAATTCTGTATAGAATGCAGGTGTTATTTTATTTCAGAAATAAGAAACTAGAATGACTTTCTTTCTTTTAAAAGATATTTGCATATATTTTTAACACCAAAAAAAAAAACCCAAACAAACAACCCCACCAGATTCAGATTCACAGAAATAAAGTGGCAACAAGAGTTAAATTCTTGCATAAAATATTTTCCACAGTGCACTGGTACCTTGCTGCAATAATGTATGTGACAAATACTCTATCATAAAATGCTGGACTGATATAAGATGTTATTATAATTTAGTTCACCAGTTGGAAATTATACTGAAAAGAAAATTAGGTTCATTTGGCATAATTTGTCCTTTGTGAACCCAAGTGGCCTCCTGGTGATTACAGATTTACCTTTTTATATATATAATCACAAATCACCTGTCATTCATTTTATTTGCTAGCATTTTATTTTAGGCAAAGTAAGTTCATAAATTTTAACATTGATTCTTTCTTAAAAAAAAAGAAAAGCGGTGCGGGCAGGGGTGGTGAGGGGTGGGCAGAGAGATAGAACAGAGAGATAGAACAGAGGGAAGGGTGCTTGCCTTGCACCCGGCTGACTCTGGTTCAACCCCCGGCACTACATATGGTCCCCAAAACATTACCAGCAGTAATCCCTGAGTGCAGAACCAGGAGTACCCCCTGAGCATCACTGAGTTTGGTCCCAATCTCCTTCCCAACCCCTCCCCAAAGAAGCAAGGTATTTATCCTTCTCTGGGGTTCTGGAACTTTTCCCATTGAGAAATACACCACAGTTGTTGTTGTGTTTTATTTTTTTAATTACTGTTTATATGAAGCTGAAATAAATTAGGCAATATGTAGCACATTATATAAACATAGTCAGGTATTAAAATGAATGATAGGAAAATTTTTAAATCTTCTCTATGACCAAGAAAGTGTCCAGTGTGGGTTGCAGCTATCAGGAATGGCCTTGTCATTAAACATCAAAACATCTATTGATGTAAGAAGGACACAGTTCCAAAAGGGCCAGAATCCTGAGATCAAAATCTTTGAAGGTCTGAACTCCTAAATACCCTAGTCCTGAAAGACTGAAGTCCTGATTTTAAGTCCTCAGAGCTGACACTCCCCTTGAGGGGACAAACCAGAGAGATGCTTCCAGACCCCCTGTGCCAGGCTGAATTTCAGATCCAGGGTACCCAGGAGTGGGGGCAGGTGAGTCCCCCCCCACCTGCCCAAACAGAGCCCTGGCAGCAGAAAACCTCCAGAACCCAGTCACTGCCATGCTCACAGCTGGACTCCACGGCCTTGGTGAGCCTCATCCCTGAATGAATCTGTTGAAAAACTCAGGTATGCGGGTTTTGTGACCAAGATCTGCAGGCTCCCGCAGAGCCGGGTATAGGCGACCTCCGTGCCATCCCCCTGTTCTTCCAGGAGCTCGACTCTCACTGAATAAATTCATTAACCGGCCATAATACTCATAAATAAATCTCGAGAGAGATCTGTGAGCTGCAGAGATGCTTCTGAACTCCAAATCACCATCCAGTTAAAAACTTAGCCCCAACGTTATCACCCCATCAAAATTTTAGGAATCTTGGCGCACACACACCTGCAAATGCAGCCACATGACACTATCCTACTCTGCATCACTGATACACCAGGAGTAGCTCGCGCGCGCGCGCGCGCACATACACACACACACACACACACACACACACGTTGGATGGTTGTAAAGTAGCCAGCAGTCAGTCTTGGCGAAGAGAATAATTAGCACACAATTAAACCTGTAACAACGGGTTAGTCATCTCTTATACAAGAGCTTAATGGCTCCAGGGTGAGATACAAAAATCTTCACACACTTTCTTCTAAGGAAATATTTTTCTGACCGTTTTTGGGTGAATAACGATCAATACAAAATAAATCATTTCGGGCCTGCTATTGGGGCAGGCTTGGGTGGTGGTTGGGAAAATAGGAAATAATGGTGGTGAAAAGGTGTAATTATGGCGAGATTGGTGTTGGAATATTGAGTGTAATAAATCACTGTGAGCAACTTTATATAAATACAATAAAATTTAAAAACAAAACAAACAAAAAGGACATCGGTTGTCAGTTAGAGTTTCTACTATGAAATTGTCTCCTTATAGTTGTTCAGTATACAAGGTGATCTCATAGTAAAGGAGAAGAGTTAGGAGACTTATTTCCTTCCTCCCTCCCTCCCTCCATTCCTTCCTTCCTTCCTTCCTTCCTTCCTTCCTTCCTTCCTTCCTTCCTTCCTTCCTTCCTTCCTTCCTTCCTGCCTTCCTTCCTTCTTTCCTTCCTTCCTTGCTCCTTCCCTCCCTCCCTTTCTCTCTCTCTTTCCTTTTCTTTCTTTCTATTTATTTGTTTATTTTAATTTATTTTTTTCTGAGATGCATATTCATTCCTGAAAATCGTTTGGAAATGCAATTTAGGTTTTTTTTAAAAAAATATTTATTTTTTGATTTACAAGTTCTTTTATTTAGATTTATTTATTTATTTATTTATTGAATCACAGTGAGATACACAGTTACGAAGTTGTTCATGATTGGTTTTCAGACTTCCAATGTTCCAACACCCATCCCTCCAACAGTGTACATTTCCCACCACCAATGTCCCCAGTTTCTCTCTCACCCGACGTCCCCCGCCTCTATGACAGGCACTTTTCTTCTCTCTAGGAGACTTATTTTCATTGGTGCCATGAAAGCTTAGCACCCCTTCTTGGCGGCAGCCCGGAGACCACAGGACTTGTGAGATACCGAGTTGCACTTACACAGTACCGAAAAGATCTGCAGACAGCCAGAACTCTGCATTCCAAGTGCTCAGTGTTCATTTTCTCAGATGGCTCTTTCTTAGAGAACAGGCTCTCTTCCAAAGGTCAGGAAATGTTCTCCAAATTGTTTGGGTATTATCTTTTTGGGAGTTTGATCTTTTAGGTTTATTATCATGGGAGTTTGGGGATTTGGGCCTTAAGGATTCTGCTATTTGGGACTGCATCTTCTGTGTTTATGACCCAAATTCCAACGAATGTGATATACCATATCAGTAGAATAAAGGATAAAACCCACATGATCCATCTGAGTTGAAGCAAAATGCCTTTTTATACACACACACACACACACACACACACACACACATCACCTTTCCATGGCTAAAAACAAACATAGAAACACTCAACAGGGCAGAGAGATAGGCAGCAAGTAAGGTGCTTGCCTTGACCCCTGGCACTGCTTAGGTCCCCTTAGGCCTGGCCAGGATTAATTTCTTAGCACAGGGCCAGGAGTGATCCCTAAACACAGAGTTAGGAGTAAGCCGTGAGCACTGCCAGTGTGGTTCAAAAGCCAACCAACCAACCAACCGAACAAAAAGAAACATAAACATGCAACAAACCAGAAATACAAGGAAATGTTCTCAGTTTATAAGGACTATCTACAAAATAATCTCATTACCAGTTGTGCTATAATTACTTGTTCAAGACTCGGTGTTTTCCCTCTGAGTTCTGAAAGAACTGCGTTTCTCCTTTCACCGCTGCTGCTCAGCATTGTATTAGAAGTTCTAGTCAGCATAATTATGACAGAAAATTTAATAAAAGACATTTAAATAGGGAAGGGTAAAATTATCTCTATTTGAAGATGATATGATCTCCTATAAGAGTTTAAGGAGTTCACTAAAATATATTAAAATAATAAACTAGTTTTTAATAATACACTGCAAACTTACTAGGTTTCACGGTACAAAAATAAATTGTATTTCTCTCCAATTAGAAATGGCAATGGAATAGCAGCTCATTGACCAGAAATGGTCAATGGTCAAATTTGAAGTTGAAAATAGGGGAAAAAAAACCCATAATAATATAGTCAGCATTAAATACAACACTTAAGAATGAATGTAACAGTATGAGACTTTTACTCTGAAAATGACAAAATGTAGTAAAAAGTCCTTGTAGGGGAAAGATAAACTGGGTTTATGAACCAGAAACTTAATATTGTTAAGATAGTGTATGTGGGGACCCTCTGCGCCTAAAGACTTTGATTCCAGAGATGTAACACATTCGGGCATCCAGCGCAGCATCCGATAGTGATGCACTGGGACTTCGAACTAGGCTACAACTCTGTGCTGCCGGGGGTGGATTTTTTTCCTCCCCACCCTGTCTTCCTGCACGGAAAGCGGCGGCCTGGCGGCACCCACGTGGCAGGCGCCATCTTCTGTGACTCCAAACCCACAGGTATTCGGATTTTACTTTTGGGGCTCCCAGGAACTCATGGGAAGGGGGCGTAACCGGCACGCCCTCGGCCCAGATAGATCCGGAGCCGCTGAGCGCGAATCGGACCCTCTGCGCCTAAAGACTTTGAATTCAGAGACTTCTTACAGCAATGCACTGGGACTGTGAGCTGGGCTATGTAATTTCTGGCAGAATTTTCCCTGGACTTTATACAGAAATCCAAAACCGCGCGGACTTAACATTTATAATTGTCAGCAATGTGAAACGGTTCCTTTTGAACAGGTCTGACTTGGGGGGGAAACTCCAAATAATAACAGTAAGTTTTTGTTGAAATATTGAAGGTTTTTAATGTAGCAGCACCTCTCTGGACTGTGAACTAAGCAAAAGCCCCACGCTGGCCGACGCGGCGTGGTGTACACCATACTATGAGGCGCGGGAAGGAGTATGAGGGGGAAAAATTAAAAAAAAAAAAAAGGGAAAAGGAAAAAGGAAAAAAAAAAGAGAGAGAGAGAGTTATGTACTTGTAGCAGTGGGGCTACATATCTCTTCATTTCCAGCAATGAAAAACTAATTATCAAATGTAGTAGGTCTATCTCTCTTGGTTGGAAACTCCAACAACTATAGTGAGTTTTGTGTTGAATTATGGAATGTAATCAAGGTAAAGAAAAAATGAAGTGAAATTCATTAGTTATACGGTAGGGGGTGGGGGCGGGGGGTATACTGGGGTTTCTGGTGGTGGAATATGGGCACTGGTGAAGGGATGGGTGTTTGAATATTGTATAACTGACATATAAACCTGAGAACTTTGTAACTTTCCACATGGTGATTTAATAAAAAGTTTAAAAAAAAAAAAGATAGTGTATGTGTATGCCCCCAAATTGATGGATAAATTCCCTGCAATCATTATGAAATCCCCTGCTTGAATCTTTGAGAATCACTTTGTTAATTTCTGCAAATTCCCATGGAAATGCAAGGTATAAGAGTAACCTAAACAATCTCGACAAAGAACAGTGTTGTAAAACTCACATTTTTTATTTCAAAATTTACTACTGAGCAATATTAATCTGGTCAATCACTCCTGGAAGTGCTCTGGGGAACATGTGGTTTGCTAGGGTTCAAACCCTGGTTGCCTGCATGCAAGAGACTGAAGAGGGACAAAATGTCCCATTAATTTAGATAGCTTTAATATAGCCCATCCTAGAAAAGACTTAAAGTCTTGCTTATATACAGAATAGTCCATGAAAGTCAGAATGCAGAGAAAAAGAAGAGGAAAGAAGACACTAATTACAACTTTTGTGATTACAAGTCATTATTTCTATACAATTTACGAAATGGTCTATGAGCATATTTTGACATTTTAGAAAATTACTGAGTAATTTTATACCCACAGAAGCCATAAGTACTTGTATTATTCTCATTATATATGTGAGAAAGTGGAAGCACCAAGAATTTATACAATTTACCCACAATCAGAGCTCTAACTGATAAGATAGTACTCTTCATAATGATTGCACCTAAAAATCACCTCTGGAGCTTGTAAAACACTCAATTTTCAGCCCACCCTTTAGACTATTTGAATCATGCCTTTGGTAGTTACATGGATTCCCCCAAGATATTTCAATAAACAGCCAAGTGATAAGAACCATCATATCACAGTACAATTCTTAATTCAATACCTAGAGTAAAGGACTTGTTTATCGTATCTTATGGTAGTTGCTGGGTTCAAAGACTCTGAATTTCAGAGGGCAATCCTCAGAAATATCACATGAGAACTTGTAAATGAGAATTCTAAAGTCTCCTTTTGAGAGTTTGGATAGTACCCAGGCATCTGTATTTTAGCTCTCCTACAAGATTAATGCAAGCATCAAAATGCTTATTTAAGTTTGAGAACCAGTAAGACAAAGATTAGTGTTTATCTTCTTTCCTCCTTCCATGGTTTAGGAATGTGGAGATCAGGAATCTGGACTTTTATATAAAACATTGTAGATGTTTTTCCACTGGCAGGTATTTCTGGCTTATGAAATTCTCAGATTTTTTCATTTGTGAAGTTAGGGGAAAGGTAAGAAAAATATGTAAGATGTCTTAACAGTGTCAAAGCTGAATTTTTATAATCCAATCTTAATTTTCAGAACTGTTCCAGCTTTCCTAGTAGGAGGTTTTCCAAAAATATAAGCAGACACATTCTAATTCCCAGAAATAAGAAGTCACTATAGCCAATTGTTGAAGTACATGGTCTCCCAGCATTTTCCAAATTTGACTCTTAGTTTTCTCAACTACGTGGGCCTCAGTCTTTATTGTAAAACTGGATTTATCGTCATACCTACTTAATAGGCTCATGGAGGTTGAAATAAGGTGCTTATAAAACCCTTAAGATCACCCAAGGCACACAGTGAACTCTCAATCAATGAAGACTTGTCTTCATAATTATTAATAATGTTCTTCCACACCGAAAGAAATGAAAAAGCTTCAGGAAGTTGGAAAATGGCTGATTAGGTCACAGGGCTGTGAGCAGAGACTGCATCGCAAGAATGAAATCGTAGGATCACTTTGTCTGAAAGATGCAAGGAACCCTAACGAGCTCTCGGTCCCCTTCCACATCTGCAGAACGGGAAAGGGGCTAGGGTGGCCAGAGTCTTGAATTTGGAGAGCAACAATTCAGGAAGCATCCATGGATAGGGTCCTGTGGGTGGCTGACACTATAGTTGGGCTCCCGTGGAGGGGAAAAATGTTGGTGAAAAAGGAGGCAGATTTTGGGGGGAAGTCAACGTACTGCTAAGTGTCCTCTTGGCTCACCAAAAGTAGCTTCTGAAAACAAGGTGCTTTCTACACCCGTAGATGTTCCATCCATCAGAAAGTGCCAGGTCAGACAGACACAGCCTTACCACTTCGCTACAAAATTCCCCATTCATGTCCTTTGCCAAATATTTTTAGTGGGGCACATCTGGCTGTGCTCAGGGCATCCTGCACCAGCTGTGTGCTCCAGGGTCACAGCTGGTGGGGCTCAGGGGACCATATGTAGCGCCGGGTATCAAACTCAGGTTGGCCAAAGGAAAAGCAAATTGTCTTGCCGGAGAGGGAGAGAGAGATGGAGAGAGATGGAGAGTGATATAGAGAGAGGTAGAGAGGGAGAGATGGAGAGGGAGAGATAGAGAGACGGGGGAGAGAGATGGAGAGAGGGAGAGAGCATGAAGGGGAGAGAAGAGAGAGGGAGAGAGGTGGAGAGGGAGAGATAAGAGAGGGGGGAGAGAGAGGGAGAGAGCATGAAGGGGAGAGAAGAGAGAGGGAGAGAGCTGGAGAGGGAGAGAGGTGGAGAGGGAGAGAGGTGGAGAGAAGGAAAGAGTGGGAGAGAGAGCGGGAGAGGGAGAGAGAGATGGAGAGAGGGAAAGAAAGAGGGAGAGAGGGAGAGAGATAGAGGGAAAGAGAGGGAGAGAGAGATGGAGAGAGGGAAGGAGAGAGGGAGTGAGGGAGAGAGAGATGGAGAGAGGGAAAGAGAGTGGGAGAGAGGGAGAGAGAGCGGGAGAGGGAGAGAGATGGAGAGAGAGAAAGAAAGAGGGAGAGTGGGAGAGAGAGATGGAGAGAGGGAAAGAGAGAGGGAGAGATGCCCACTGTACTATCTCTCCGGATTTAGATTAATATTCAAAATACACGTGAGACGAAGGCAAACGAGCGGGGAGGATGCAGAATGGGAGGTTGAGTACTTCTCCCAAGGCCAAGGAAGTTGCAGTGTGGGTCTAAGCTGTGCGGAGGCACAATGCCAGGCCGGGACTCAAGGCCAATGGCACCGAGACAAATTATCAGGTGTAGAAAGCAAATGTCGGGCAGGGGGGAGATGTTAAGAACATGCGTTACAATCTTCGCAGTGGTATGCATTTCTGACACCAGGTCTATGACTATGTGTTTCTTTCGCATAAACAGAGGATGGGAAGTTCAAGATTCTGAACCACAACAGTCCTTTCAGGAAACAGCCCGTCGTGCACTTCCTGGGGCGGCTGTACCACCACCCGGGGGATTGAAACCACAGAAATGTATTTGTCACACATCTTGGAGGCCGGGAGTTCAAAGTCAAGATGTTGTTGACCAAGGCGGTATCTACTGAGGACTGTGAGGGAGAGTTATTCCATGCCTCTCTCCCCGATTCCGGGGACCTCAGGAACCCCTGTGTTTGCAGATCGTGTTCTCTGTGTCTTCACTCCTCTTGCCCCTCCCTGCATAGGTCCGAGTCCAAACTTCTGCTTTTCATAAGTCCAGTGTTTGGGTTGGGGCTCACCGTAATGACCGCATGTAAACTTCATCACATGCGAAGACCAAATGAGGTCAACATGTCCAGATCTGGAAACGTAGGACTTTAATATGTTTGGGTGGGTGGTCGGGTGGTGGGGGCGGGGGGAAGGGTGCACAATTCAACCCATACCACAGCCTGTGCTTTGTTCCCGTGTTATATGTGATGTGGGATCTATGGCAACTGACATTCCTGGATCACAGTATTTCTCGAGTCTTTCATTGGCTGTTTCTAATTTAGCACCATTTGGCGTCCAAGTGCATCCTCACCGCCTCCTACCTGGAAATGTGGAAGTAGGAGGTAGGTGGAGTCCTGTAGCTCCCTGATGGAGCTCCCTTCGGCAGAGGAAATCCTCCCCATCCTCTCCCTTACAACCGCTGACGTGGAGCAAGTCTTGCACAGAGCAGACGCCGAGATGGGAGGCACAGGGTGATACGGTCGTTTTCCCGAGCAGTGGTCAGGGGCCCCGGGAGGCTGGGATTTTGCCCAGGTGCACAGCAGAACCAGTTGCAAACTCAGTTTTCTCCTTTGAATCCAAGAACCCTTCCCACTCAACTTACGACCGGCGGTATTGTACGAGGCAGGCTGGAACCGCATTCAAAGGAAGCGTAAGGTTTCACACAGTTTCAGATGCACATTATTTCACCTGCTTGAAATCCTTGGAGTAGATACACTGTTTACAATCAAATGACTTGTTTATTTGGCTTCGTTTTTCTATTTTTAAAGTGGTATGTAACAGTAAACACGCTTACCCCACAGGGTGGGGGGGCTGAAATTCAGTGAAATATCAGTGAAGGAATGGCTTCAGATTTCAAGGTATCTCCCTGCTTTAGGTAGGAAGATGTAGGAAGATGCTGGTTTCCCCCCTCCCTCACCCCCCCAGATATAAGCTGTGTAAGATAGGATATGATTGAGACGTTCACCTCAGCAGCTTGGCTGAGAAGGAATTGACCATTCAAAACTGATCACGCCCACCACCCCTTTTCTGTAGCTTTCCGTTGAATTCCTTTTGCTCTTTGGATAACAGGCAAATCCATTTGATGGGTCCCAAGGTTTGGCATGCCCCAACCTTTTCTAAGTTTCCGTCTTCAGCTTAAGCCACACTTCTTCATCTCTTTCCCCCCCCCACAGTAGCCCTTTTTATACCCTCATAATTACCATGTCCCTTCCAACCACACAGATTTTCCCATTTTCTCTTTCTCATTTCTTGGCAAGGGTTACTTCTCTGAGTGTAATCTCCCCTAATCCCTCTTTTGTTCAGGTCTTTCCCCTGTCGATCTGGCCATGGATAAATATAGTTCTACATAATTTGATCATTGCACTAATACCAGTTTGCCCCCGTATCTTGAACCTTTCATGAGGATTCATTTTTTTTAATTGAAGTAGCATTGCACTGTAACCTGCTTCAGATGCGCATAATTAAAAATAAGTATTCGTACAACCCCATTAAGCTTATCACTGGGATCCAATTCCTTCCATACAAATGGATAATGGAGGAAGAATTTTTGTGTCTTTTCCCCTTCATTATGTCCCAGATCCTGTCAAAGTCTGGAATATAGATGCTGCCAATAAATATTTGTTGAATGAATGAGTTATGATTCTGTGCATGTTTAGCCGTCCTCAAACTCTTCTATAACTTTTATGATCCCTTCATGATTTAACCTTCGTCTTGGTAGGCAGTGAACAGAGAGAATAATCCAGCCATTGGATCACATGAATGTAAATTAAAACCCCAATTCTGTTTACAGTGAAATAATTTAGAAAATTAAATTAGACAATATACAGAGTACTCATGTAGTGTCTGGAATGCAGATGACCCTTAATAAATTATCGTTTCCATTGTAAATAGTAATGCCTATCCCAAATAGCTTATTTGGTGTAGTATTCATATAAAATTCAATATTTTTGTACAGTACTACTGCCACCTTGGGCCTGCTCCATGTCCATAAATGCCCATTGACCGAATGAAAGGCATTAAAGGTGAAAAATATGCTTTTGAGGTTAAGTATAGGAATTGTTGAATGATCGGTATACCCAGGTCCACTTCTGAATAATAACTGTAAAAGTCATTTCCAGTTTTCTCAAGACGTTATTGAAGAACGAATATAGAATTACCTAGAAGAGAGGTTTCATCGAGTCTCCTTAGTGAAAATGTTTCTTTAAGCACGCTTGTGATTTAGCAGAAATTTTTTGCTTTGCTAACAGTCTGTGGTTTAAGGGGGGAGAGATTCCCTAAAGTACTTTGGTGGGATTTCAATATCACAGGCCTTTGAGTTTTCACTCTTGCTCTCAGACCCTGAGCTCTTGGTTCCTAATTCCTTTATCTGGATGTCATTTTATAAATTGTAATTCTCATAATATAGAAAATTTTACCAAAGTGTTTAAGAATCTATTTCTTTTATTTGTATGTCCTGAATTTCTTGAGTTATGTAAATCTATGGATGCTGACATTTTCAGCATAAAAACATTTTAATTTAGTTTCACATTGACCATTGCTTCTAGGTCCATTTTATAACACTGTTTGGGCCCCGTTTCTCATTTTGCTCATTTATTCTGCATTCATTTTACATTTGTTGACCACATTAGTGATTTGATTTTCTGCAATATTAACCCTTTTAGTGCCTCCAGTATAAATGGCAGTTCTGCAGCCGTACTTTGTTTCCTTTAAATCCCTTTTAAAAAACTTTATTTAGGGCTGGAGCAATAGTACAGCAGATAGGGTGTTCGCCTTGCATGCGGCTGACCCGGGTTCTATTCCCAGCCCATATGGTCCCCTGAGTATAGCCAGGAGTAATTCCTGAGTGCAGAGCCAGGAGTAATCCCTGAGCATCGCCGAGTGTGACCCAAAAAGTAAAAAACAAAAACAAAAACTTATTCATATCTCTTGCTTTATTATTCTCTTTTTCCCCTTAGGAGCTATTTTTGCACGAACATAAAGTTGTGTAGGAGCCTGGAAAATCCTATCATCCAGGGAGGCAAATTCTTGGCCAAAATGCTGATACACACTTTTCTCCAATGGCAGACAGTATTGGTCAAATACTGCTTATGGTTTGCAATATTCCAGACAAATACAGCTAATCAATTAGATATGGCCTGCAAAGGCAAATCTGGTTTCCATTTGTGGTCTTTGCCAGCCCTTCATTTTACAGATAGAGACAACAGGAACAAATACAGGACTTACACCCAATTGTATAGGTAAGGGAGCATTAGGATAGAGGATAGAGCCATCTCTGAAAAATGATTAACTGGAAAACCAATGCTATTTAAGTTCTGATAGTTCTAAGTCTTTGCTTGGCCTCAGGGATGTTTTGACTCTCTGCTGGATGTATGATGCTTCTGAAAGGCAAAGAGTTCTCAGAGGGAATCTGCTGAAAAAGCTGTTTCTTAAAAAAAAATTTTTTTTTACCCCAGAAACTCTGCTTGAAAAACACTCCTACCTGCATCAGGGCAGAGAAGGACAAAGGAATCCAATACCAAATAGTTACTGTGTTGGTACTTCTTCCTGTTCCTACAAACCAGTCAAATCTTGTTTTAAAATCAATTAGATTCAACAAGGTGTCTTGAATCCTAAAATTACAAAATAGGTAGGAATGGATATTGGTCACTTGCAATCTCCAACGCAGAAAATACGACTTCTACTCTAGACTTCACTTTAGAAGGAAAATAACAGGATGACTTAATGACTAGCGCCATAGACTATGAGACCAGTTTGTGAAGTCTAAAGCCTCTATCTAGAGTCTCTTGGCTCGGAAGCATTAAGCAGATAACTCCACCTCATTTGCCTGTACTGTTGGGGTTTACAACATCCGTACCTGCCTGCATCAGTGTTGTGATGATCAAGTGAGTCGACATACACACACTTAAAGGATCCCTGGCTTAGAACAAAAGATATGTAAATGCTTATAACTCACTTTTTACTGTGTCCAGATAGAGTACACATCATGATCTTATGACGTGGTTATTATTTTTCCCGGGCTGGAGTGATAGCGCAGCGGGTAGGGCCTTTGCCTTGCATGTGGCTGACTCGGGTTCGATTCCTCTGCCCCTCTCAGAGAGCCCGGCAAGTTACCGAGAGTATCTCACCCACACGGCAGAGCCTGGCAAGCTCCCCGTGGCGTATTTGATATGCCAAAAACAGTAACAAGACTCACAGTGGAGACGTTACTGGTGCCCGCTCGAGCAAATCGATGAACAACAGGATGACAGTGATGACAGTGATACAGTGATTATTTTTCCCATGAAGGGAATCCCTCAAAAATTACATTGAAAACCAAGTATACTAAATTTGAATAGAGAAGATGAGTATTTCTAGTTTGGGGATGTTTTGTGGAGGACTTGCTGGAAGAGTAGACAGATGAGCATGATTAGAAGGAAAGGGATCTATGGAATCAACCACAGGGGTGTGTGGGGCAGAGGGTGGGTAAGTCGGAGAAGGGACTGGGATGGCAATAATAGCTGGGAATGATCACTTTGGAAAAGAACTGAGTGTTCAAAGTAGGTAAAAGGATATTCCTAACAACATTTCAGTATCAATATTGCAGACCACAATGCCCAGATGGAGAGAGAGAGTGAGCGAGAGCGAGCGAGCGAGAGAGAGAGAGAGAGAGAGAGAGAGAGAGCGAGAGAGAGAGAGCACCTGCCATAGAGACAGGCAGGGGTGGGGGTGAAGGGGGTGATGGGAGGAAAACTGGGGACTCTGGTGCTGGGAAATGTACACTGGTAGAGGGATGGATGTTAGAACATCGTATGACTGAAACCTGATAATGAACAGCTTTGTATTCAAGAACAACAGCGACAACAAAGATAAAGAAATAAAGAAAAGAAGGGGGCTAGAGCGATAGCACAGCGGGGAGGGCATTTGCCTTGCACTCGGCTGACCCGGGTTCGATTCCCAGCATCCCATAGGGTCCCCCAAGCACTGCCAGGAGTAATTCCTGAGGGCAGAGCTAGGAGTAACCCCTGAGCAATGCTGGGTGTGACAACAAAAAACCAAAAATAAATAAATAAATAAATATTCAAAGAAAAGAAATAAAGAAAAGAACACACCATCTCTCTTGGGTTGGAGTCCGTGGCGGAGGCTGGTAGATGCAGGGACAGAGGCCTGCAGTGCCTCTGTGCTCATTGTCTGTTCATTGACAACTGTGGAATACAAACGGTGGTTTGCAGTCAGGAGGGGAAACTTTAGACAGGACAATAAAGAAAAACGGGGCTTCAGCCTCAGATATGACCATCGTGTTCTCTGCCGGGAGAGGAGAAAGGGGGCGTGGAGGCAGGTGATTGTCACAACTTTTTATTTATATTATTAAAAACAAAACAAACTCACGAGCACTGAACAACTGAAATTTTCTAGAAATGATACTTTGAGGTTCATTCTTCTGTGACTGGAAAGGCTGTGGGAGTTCGTCCTCCCAACAGTGGCTTCGGAACAGGAGTTTGCAAACTCAACTGCGACAGGGACTACAAAGATACCGTTTGGTGGTGGGAAGTGTACCCTGGCGAAGGGATGGGTGACGGGATATTGCATAACTGAAAACCCACCGAGAACAACTTTGTAACTGTGCCTCTCATGGTAATTCAGTAAAAAAGATAGATTTGTTCGTGTGGGCACCAGTAATGTCTCTCATTGAGAGACTTATTGTTACTGCTTTTGGCATATGCAATACGCACGGGTAGCTTGCCAGGCTCTGCCGCACGGGTTCGATACTCTCGGTAGGTTGCCAGGCTCTCTGAGAGGGACGGAGGAATCAAACTTGGGTCGCCTGACCGCTGTACTATCGCTCCAGCCCCAATAAAAAAGAAAGAAAAAAAAATTAAAGCCATTCAATACAACATAAAATTTAAAAGTATTAAAAAAAATTATAAAGGTGTAGTAAGCCCACGACGCCCTCTGAGTATAAGTGCAGGCGCCAGACTAGAGAAGTTGGGGCAGGCACCGTGAAAGACTGGGCAGGGCTCTGCCTTTACAAGGGGCACCCACTCACTGCCAGGCCTTCCTGATCTTTGGCAGGAATCAGAACTCAAGAATTTAATATTAAATCTCCTTAATTCATTCATTTAATTTTGAACATTCTATTGAGTCACCGTGAGATACAGTTACAAGCGTTCATGTTCGAGTTACAATCACACACTGATCCAACACCCATCCCTCCACCAGTCCACATTCCCCACCGCCAATATCCCCAGTGTATCCCCCCCCTTCCCCACCCTCCTCCTGCCTCCATGGCAGACAGTTTCCCCCCCCCCCCCCCGCCCAGACTCTCTCTCTCCTTTTGGGCATCATCGTTTGCAATACAGATACCGAGAGGCCATCACGTGTGGTCCTTTACCTACTCTCAGCACACATCTCCCCTCCCAAGCGATCCCTCCCACCGCCACTGACTCAGTGACCCCTTCTCCATCCCAGCCGCCTTCTCCCCCGGCTCACGAGGCAGGCCTCCAACGCCGAAATCTCCTTATTGTAAAACATCGCACCACATATTCTAAACAAAGCTAGGTATGCCAAACACAACATGTCTGAGTGTCATGTTTTTAAAGCTCTTGGCAGTCGGCTGAAGCTCCGACGTGCGTCAAGTGCAGCGGGCACAGTGGACGTCCCCACCCTCTGAGAACCCAGAACCCCCCTATTCTCCCCGCCACCCTCTGAGAACCCCCCCTACTGCCCCCTACTCCCCCGCCCCCCCACACCTTCATCGCTCCGCTTTCATCCCTTCCCTCCCATGAACTCCCCGAAGAGAAGAGCAGCAGACTGGACGGCTTGACAAGGGCGTCTCTCGGCCACGGCAGGGCAGCCGAGGCTCTCCAGTGGCAAGCCCCTCTCTCTGAGTGAGTCACCTCAAACCCAATTAGGGGCGCGCTCCTCCGGGCTGTGCCGCCCTTGGCCGAGGGGGAAGTGACTCAGCCAGTGGAGCATGCAGCGCCTAATGGGTCCAGCATGTGGGGGGCTTTGGAGATGGCCGGGTTCGGTGCTCACGGTGCCCAGGGGGAGCCCAGAGGAGGGCAGGCGGGAGGCTCTCCAAAATGCTCTCCGCTAAACGAACTGCTGGCTTCTTCGGGCGAAAGGAATTTGGGATATTTGCCGCTGACCTCAATGGGAAAGTGGGCCCCGAACCTCAGGGAGATGTATTATTACAAGGCCCTGGTCTCCCGCCCGCCCAGGCGCTGCCCTTGGCACAATGAGATTTCCAAGCGTTTTGCAGCTCCCCAAGCCGCGTTTTGGGGTCCTGTAGCTTTGTATATGCCCCTCAGTGTCTCGGGCGTTTCTTTTGCTCTGGCAAGCACGTCTGTGCTTTCCCACCCAAATCAGGCCTCATTTCTTTGTTGTTTTTTTTTTCTTTTTGGGTCACACCCGATGATGCACAGGGGTCACTCCTGACTCTGCATTCAGGAATTACCCCTGGCGGAGCTCAGGGGACCCTATGGGATGCTGGGAATCGAACCCGGATCAGCCCAGTGCAAGGCAAACGCCCTCCCCGCTGTGCTATCGCTCCAGCCCCAGGCCTCATTTCTTTGGGAAAGCTGTCCCCAGCCTTGGAGTTCAAGGCTGGCACTTCCTCTCCACGTCTCCAACTTGAAATTTACTAGGGCTCTGGCACTTTTCACCCTGTGGCAACCATCATTTGTTTATTTACCTGGTTACACAGAGGCCCTTGAGGTCAGGAGCTTAGACTGTTCCCCCCCACCCATTACGCTTAGGTGGGCAGACAGTACCGGTGGAGAGAACTGAAATGAAACGGCCACACACACACGCCTCTGAAGTGAAGACATCGTCACTGGTTTCAGTCCTCTGGGCTGGACTTAACCCATCACGAACTGAGGCTATTTGGAGATGAGAGGCCCATGAAGTGAACCGTGAGCCTGAGTGAAATGGTTGGGACAGGACACGCAGGAACACACAGATCATCCCCAAACCAATGGTTTCACCCTA
Source organism: Sorex araneus (assembly GCF_027595985.1). Taxonomy (NCBI): domain Eukaryota; kingdom Metazoa; phylum Chordata; class Mammalia; order Eulipotyphla; family Soricidae; genus Sorex; species Sorex araneus. Next base: position 252,132,274 of record NC_073303.1, read on the forward strand.
ACTTATCATTCACTCCAAATCAGAAAACACTCATCGAATAAATACCCTGTCGGATACAGCTCTAAGCACTTGCAATATGTCAGTCAGTAAGAAGAGTCTCTTACCCATTCTTCGACAGCGTGGGGGTGTTGGTGGCAGGGGGAGGAACAAAACAGCAAATAAAAACAAGACAGCACCAGGAATGTTAAGTTCCATGCATAAAATTGTACCGGATAATGTTAGGGGTACAAGGAGGTGGGGCTTTAAAGGGGTGGGGGCGGGTGGGGGGTCTTTCTAGAAAGCCGCATTTCTGCCAAGACCTGAATGATGAAGACTCGGCACAATAAGATGTGAGGAAAGAAAGTTCCATTTCCACAAAGGAACTCATGGCTGGAAAGGCTCTAGGCCGGGCGTGAAGGTGGTGTGCCAAGGAGAGAAAGAAGGCAGGCACCCTGGTCTGAGAAATACACACGGAGAAGATAGAATCAAGATACTCGCACTGCCCGTAGTTCAGGGTCCCTCCCTGAATTCCAGGGCTGGAATGATTTCACGTGAAGAAAGGTGGAAAAGGCCCTGGATCGGTTGGAAATCGGGCGTAGGTCTGTTGAATCTTGAAGCAGGAGGGAGCCTGATACATCAAAGTTCTATACAAGGTAAACAGTCATTCCGGATTCCCCCACGAGGACCCCAGCATCTCTGTCGCATCATCTACTGTAAAATAGACGTCTAGCTGAGATGTACCTAAGCCCCGAGCACCCAGGTCTGGCCGGTGGGGCCAGCTGACACTGCTGGAACAACATCCTGTTTCTCTCCTCTAGGAATACCAGGTCCCCCCCACCCCCACCCCCCAGCCTGGTCCTTCAGGGAAGGCTCTCGCGTTGCCTTGCTTCAAAGTCTCGCACCGGATATTAGCTTCTTCCTTCTCTGTAATTCATCCTTCCAGTTTGCCATCTGGAATATTTCTCTTTTACAAGTGCCTAAGTTGTTACAGTTTGAGGCAGTTGGATCCTAAATTTGCCATTTTGGGTAATTTATTGTTTTTAATGTTTTCTTCCCCAAATTCAGATTCTGTGGTCTGAAACAGATTCCAGCCTGTATTTCTGCTTCCTCGTTGGACATCTGGTGTTTGTCTTTTCCAGGTCTTCTCTGGGTTTATTTTTCAGTCTCCCATAAGTGACTACTAACATGTTTCTTTAGATCACTTCATCCACCAAATCCATTGATTTCCCCCACACGTTTAATAAACCAAAGTCCTTCCCTATACCCCTTACGATTAGAACAAAGAATTAGTGGGGCTTAGTAAAAACAACAATTTTAATTGCAGCACAGAGATCTTCCTATCTTTAAGACCTCTTCCTTCCCCCAAGGCCTACCTTTAAAAGCTCTTTGGGGTATACTGGTCACATAAACAATATTCTGAAATAAATACAATGTGGAGGGAAAAAAAGTCAGAGGGAAAGGGATCTTGTATCTGTTGAGCAAATCATATTTACCTTGCGTCATGCCCTTAATGAAGAGAATAGGTCATATGATTCCTACTCTACAGGTGGAAAAACAAGGCTCAAAACGGCTTTCCCAAGGTGTCTTCAGTTACGGAGCAGCGGGTCCAAGACTTGAACAACCTAACTCAAAATCCACATGTTTGTTATTCTCTGTTGTTGTGAGTTTTTAGTATTGGCAGGTTAAATGAAAGTATACCAGATAGGGGATAAAAGTCAGTTTGGGAGATTCAAGGATGGGATCATTGAGCACAATTAAGCCAAGAGGTAGAATGGGCAGAATTTGGACAGAATCTCTACAGCTGGGCACCAGGTACCAAGCAGAGATCCCATGTTGAATAATCCTGGGCACTGCAAGATTTTATGGGTTTCTTATCTAAGGCAAGAGCCACACTTAAATGCGGCTCCCTTGGTGCTAACAAATAAAAGTGTCACTATCACTGTCACTGTCATCCCGTTGCTCATCGATTTGTTCGAGTGGACACCAGTAACGTCTCTCATTGAGAGACTTATTGTTACTATTTTTGGTATATCCAATACGCCATGGGTAGCTTGCCAGGCTCTGCAGTGCGGGCACGATACTCTCGGTAGCTTGCCGGGCTCTCCGAGAGGGGCGGAGGAATCGAACACGGGTCGGCAGCGTGAAAGGTGAACGCCCTACCGCTGTGCTCTCGCTCCAGTCCGACAAATAAAAGTGAATGACAATAACTTGTTTTATGGAAATTTTGAGTCAGAGTGGGGCAAGACCATTCCTGGAACAACTTCTTTCTTGATTCCCTTTGAAGAGGAGTTTTTAAGGTAACAATACCTTGGTGGTTTTCAGCCTTTGGGGACTTGGAATAAGTAATGTGTCTGGGCCCCAGCTGAGTTGGGCTTCTAGGGGCGGGGCCTGGCACCATTCTTGCTGAGCTATCCAGGACTGGTGAGCAGCCAGGGTTAAAACCACAGCCCCGAGACAAAGGAGTTTGCTATTTCCCTTTATCCTGAGAAGAATACAGCCCAAACACTGCGTAATACCAGGCGGCAGGGGGATAATGAAAAAAGTTTTCGGTACTTGAAAATGGGAAAAATAGAGTTTCTCTCATTTATAAGGAGAAAGGGCAAGGTTTTTTTTGTTTGTTTGTTTTACTATATATTTTTTATTATATTTTTTAAATTTATTTTTTGATTAGTGAGTCACAGTGAGGGTACAGTTATAGAGTCATACATTCTCGTGCTTGTTTTTCCCTCATGCAGTGTTCGAGAGCCCATCCCTCCACCAGTGTCCATCCTCCACCACCAATGAACCCAGTATCCCTCCCGCCCCTCCAATCCCACCCCCCACCCCACCCCGCCTCTGTGGCAGGGCATTCCAATTTGGTATCTCTCTTTCCTTTTGGGTGTTGTGGTTTGCGATAGGGGTATTGAGTGGCCATCCTGTTCAGTCTCTAGTCTACACTCAGCACGCATCTCCCTTCCCATGCAGGATCTCCAACCACATATTACTTGGTCTTCCCTTCTCTACCTGGGATGACTTTCCCCCAGCGTGTGAGGCCAGCTTCCAAGTTATGGAGCCAACCTCCTGGTATTATATACTACCATTCTTGGGTATCAGTCTCCTACTCTGTTGTTCTATATTCCACAGATGAGTGCAATCTTTCTATGTCTGTCCCTTTCTTTCTGGCTCATTTCACTTAGCATGATACTTTCCATGTTGATCCACTTATATGCAAAGTTCATGACTTCATTGAAAGGGCAAGTTTTAACCACTTCACTATCTAGCCAAGGGTCAGCCACCGAGAGTCCTTTTGTTCCGCATCTTGATGCTTCTAGCTTCCAATGTTTAACTATTGTGGAGGCTTTGACCTTGGTGGTATCTGTCACCTCTTTTTTGTTTTTCAAATGTAGGAATACTGATTTTTATTCAGCCATTGATTAAGCTGATTGAATTGGGCATGAACCCCATATTACTTTTTTTTTTAATTGAATCACTGTGAGATACAGTTACAAAGGTTTCATGTTCGAGATTCAGCCGTACAATGATCAAACACCCATCCCTCCACCAGTGCACACGTTCCACCACCAGTGTCCCCAGAATACTCTCCCCCCATCCCAGTCCTCACCCTGCCTCCATGGCAGGTAATTTCCCCAAGACTCTGTCTGTCACCCATTTTTAAAGCTCAATTCTAAAATACATTGCACTTCAAGTTTTCTTATTCGTCTAAAGGACTTGCAGGCGGGGGAAATGGCTGCTCTGTCAATTTTAGATCGAACCGGGTTTCTTCCTAACTCACTGTGGAACCCGCTCCGGGTCTCTGCCCTCCCGGAGCTGCCTGTTCAACTGGCGCGCATTTAAGATGGCCCTGGAATGCGACGGGAAAGACAATTATCCCTCCGAAATTAACCACAGGGGGTGCTGCAGGGGGCAGTCTGCATGCTCTTGGCTCATTCCCTCCTCGCCATGGCTGCCAGAGGACCCATGGGGTACCGTGGTCACGGTTCCAGCATTTAATCAAGGCTGTCCCTTTTTGGAATTGTCGCAAGGCCCCAAGATGATGAAGTATGTCCCACAGAATCAAAATGAGCTATAAAAGAGGATGGAAACTTCAGAGCAAGAAGATTCCAGCTAGCTTTTTCCCTTGCGTGATTTTTCCCACGTCTGTCTCTTGGGAGTTTGTCACAACGGAGAAGAGAAGAAAAGAAGCAGACACCCCGTCTTCTCCATCAGCTCTTGGATGGAGAGAAGGCACGGCCAGAGGGGAGCGCAAAGGAAGTCCCGTCAGGTTGAACGAAGGGGGACCCCACGATCAGTGCATTCCCCCCGAATTAAGCAAGAAACAACAATGTCTTCTTCAACCCACATGAGTGCATCTCCTTGGTGAGATGTAATCTCAGCGCAGAACCCCGGCTGCAAGAAAAGTAAAATTTTGTTCTCTACCTTTCATCTGGTAAGGACGGTCAAAAGAAAATTGAGAGACGAATACCAGTGTTGACCCCAGTGACCATTTTCCAATTTGCATATGATAAAGTAGTGAGATGCAACTTGGTTCTTTTTCTCTCTTAAGATTTTCTTCTCAACTGAATTTCGGCCAGGCTTGACAAAGCAATGTTAAACACGACTCTATATTTATTTGTTTGTTTATTTATTTAAATTTTTTTTATCAATGAATCACCGTGAGGTACAGTTACAGACTTACAAACTTTCATGCTTACATTTCAGTTATACGATGCTCAAGTACCCATCCCTCCACCAGTGCCCATTCTCCACCACCAATGACCCCAGTATCCCTCCCCCCACCCCTACCTCGTTCTCCCCTCCCTGCCTCTGTGGCAGGCACATTATCTTTTACCCTCTCTCTCCTTTTGGGTGTTATGATTTGCAATAGAGGGTATTAAGTGGCCCTCATGCTCAGTCTGTAGTCTACTTTCAGCACGCATCTTTCATCCCAAGGGAGCCCTCCAAACATCCTTTACTTGGTGGTGGTCCCTTCTCTATCTGAACTGCCTTCTCTCCGCCCCCCCCCCCCCCCCCCGCAATGAGGCCAGCTTCCAAGCCATGGAGCAATTTTCCTGGTCCTTATCTCTACTATCCTTGGGTGTTAGCCTCCCATTCTGTGACTTTATATTCCACAAATGAGTGCAGTCCTTCTGTGTCTGCCCCTCTCTTTCTGAACATGACTCTTAAACGCACTGTTTCTCAGCATCTTTCTTAGCCACACATACACGCTAGTTCTTCTTGTTCGGGGGTGGTGGGGGCTGGGGGGGCTGGTCATGAATTTTAAGCCCATTTACAGGCCGGGAGACTGGGGCCCAGAGAGATTCAGTAAGGTGCCAAATACTGACTGGTCGGTGCCTGTCTGCGCCTGAACCTGCATTGGGCTGTTTTTCCCGCTAGGAGGGGGACGAAGGGAGGGTCTCAGGAGGCGGGCCAGTGGGGAAGGGGAACGTTGAAGCTGACAGGAAGATGAGGGGGTTGGAGACCCAGAGGAAGGCTAGGCGTCCCTGTCTCTCCAGACTCGGAGAGCAGAGCACACGAAGGAACTCTCTGCATGTGTTCGAACCCGGAGCCAGGCCGTGTTCATCACAGAAGCTGGCTGCTCAAGCCCACGGCTCAGGCTCTCTCCACATGTGCCTGGAAGATGCTGTCGCTTTGGCCTCAATTAGGAACAGGGAAACCGAGCTCTGTGCAACATGTCGCCTTTATAAATAGAACCAGAGTCGAGTGGTTTCTAAACAGGCAGGAGACACTCTGTCTTCTGGTGTCAGCTACTTATTTGCATTTCCGCTCCATAAAACGCATCTTAGCCATTCCTAGCCTTTGCCTCCTCCGACGGAGTCTGCTCTCCTGCTCCAGATGTGTGGCCCGGATTCCTCGGTCCTCTCGACTCAGAGCCCTGCAGGCAGGGGCAGGGGACACTTTCCCCTCCTGTCTCTGCCAGGGCTGGCACTGGGGGAAGGAACTCTGTGTCTGCTGAGAGGCTGGGATGGTACTTTCTCCCTCGGGGAAAAGAAGGCAAAGGAACACGCCTTTCTCAGCCGCCCCCTCCGAGAGGCTGCCTCTTTCTCTCCACTAGTTTGCACAATTGTTAAATTTTTTTTTGGGGGGGTAGGGGTGTTGAGGGAGGGCTAGGCTATCCCTGGGACATATAGACTCAGGGATAGCGACCAGCTTTGTGCTCAGGAATTTCCCCTGACTCTGTGCTCAGACCTGGCAGTGCTCAGGAGACGGACCATATGCAGTGAGTTGACCAAGTGCAACACGACTACCATAATCCCTGCACTGTCTCCCCAACTCTTGGGGAGTTAATTTTTAATATTTTTAATTTTTAATATTAATTTTTACATTTCTAACTTAATTTTTTTAATTTTTAAAAGGGCTGGAGCAATAGTACAGCGGTAGGGCGTTCGCCTTTCACGCGGCCGACCTGTGTTCGATTCCTCTGCCCCTCTCAGAGAGCCTGACAAGCTACTGAGAGTATCTAGCCTGCACAGCAGAGCCTGGCAAGCTACCCGTGGTGTATTGGATATGCTAAAAACAGTAACAAATAAGTCTCACAATGAGAGATGTTACTGGTGCCCGCTCGAACAAATCGATGAGCAACAGGATGACAGTGACAGTGAATTTTTAAAAAATTATCTTTTAATATTTTTAATTTTTTTAAATTATTTTTTAATACTACACTTGATCTTAGCCAAAAGGCCGAGAAGCGAGTCTCTTGCCCATGCAGAAAGTCTGTTGCCCACGCACCTGGCTGTCTTCCCGGGGGCCTCCTCGGAGGGGATGGGCTCCAGCTTCCTTCCCCACCCCGAGCAGAGCTCCCGGCGGCCAAAGACCTCCAGAGCCTAGCCACAGCCATGCTCAAGGCCCTTCTCCACACGTTCGGACGAGCCACGAACCCAGGTGCGTGGGACCCGAGGCTGAGACCTCCAAGGATGCTCAGATTGGGACTGGGCCTCCTCCACCCAGAAATCCCATCTCCCAGTAGCTAGGCGGTCACACCCAGGGACTGCCCCCTGTCAACGGCCAGCATCCAGAGACTTAAAAGCCAGCGCCCGGAAGCTTATATCTTACAGCAATATCTCATAGCCTATTTCTCCCTCTGGGAGAACCTGACAAACTACTGGGAGTTTCCTGCCCACCTGGGAGAGCCTGGCAAGGTCCCCATGGTGTATTAATATGCCCAAACCAGTAACAAGCTGGGTCTCATTCCCCTGATCCTGAAAGAGCCTCTAGTATGGCATCTTTGGAAGGATGAGTAGAGAGGATTTGAAAATCTCAGGGCTTGGACGAATGGAGACGTTACTGAGACCGCTCGAGAAATTCGACGACCAGCGGGATGATGATGATGATGATGATGATGATGATGATGATGATGATGATGAATTTTTAATACTTTTATTTTGGGTGTGTCCATTCTCTCTGGCTTGGGTCAGTCTTATTCCTGACCCAAAATGATAAAAGTTAGTAGTAGTTCTAATAGCCATGTTTTTGGTAAGAGTCTGCTTCCCACTTTGGACCTTCGCTCCCATGTTCCCTCTCTCCACTCAGGATTTTCTCTTTCACATGTTGCTTCAGGCAACAGACACTCTCATCTTTTTCAGCCAGCAAGGCTAAAAGGGACTCAGGGTTCCCCCAAGAATCCACCACTTTTTTTTCTGATAGATTTGCTTAATTTTACATGGATCATCCTGGAAATGGGAATTTCACTCCGTATTTGTGAAGCAACTCATAGCACCATTGGGTGTTTCTATGAGCCAGGACATATTTGGTTGTAGATATCAGGGACGTTAACTCGAATGGGCCTAAGGCCTACTCAGTCTCTCCAAAAAGGCAATTTAATGATCAGCCAAAGAACAGGTGAGTAAAATCACTCTCTCACACCCCGTTTTGGGGCCACACCTGATGGTGCTCCGCAGTTACTCCTGGCTCTGTCACTGTTACTGTCATCCCGTTGCTCATCGATGTGCTCGAGCGGGCACCAGTAACGTCTCCATTGTAAGACTTCTTGTTACTGTTTTTGGCATATCGAATATGCCACGGGGAGCTTGCCAGGCTCTGCCGTGCAAGCGGGATACTCTCGGTAGCTTGCCGGGCTGTTCGAGAGGGATGGAGGAATCGAACCCAGGTCGGCCGCGTGCAAGGCAAATGCTCTACCCACTGTGCTATCACTGCAGTCCTCCTGGCTCTGTGCTCAGGAATTACTTCTGGTGATGCTTGGGGGAGCACATGGGATGCTCGGGATCGAACTCAGGTTGTCCATGTGCAAGGCAAACACCCTACTCGCTTCACTGTCACTCGGACTCCATAAAATCATTTCTTAAATGGCTAGACCCAGGAGCTAACATTATGTCACCGGGACCCAGTCTCTCTCTCCACCTCCCTGTTTCTTCTTCCTCTGTATAACTTCACCCTTAACAAAACCACCCCCAGATATCCCAGGTTGGCATGCCTATAGTGGGAGCATTGCAGAAAGAGAGATCATAGTCCTCCCACTGTTCAGACACGTCCTGGGACGTGTAACACCGGCCCAAGATTAACCATGTCCTGAACCATTCACTGGCCGTGGCCCGTTCCTCTGTCTGATGGGCAAGGTTTGGGTCATGAGCTCTGGTAACAAAAAAGCTGAGAGGATGTTCCCAGAACCAAGGGCAGAAGATGTTGGTTACGATGAAATACTGTCACTCTATTCATCTTCAGTCAATCCCTTTCTCATTTGGCAGAGAGATGAACGGAGAACTTGCCCTCTACCAGATACTGGGGATGAAATCCTGGACCACTTCTCTGCTTCTCTTTGGGAAGCAACTCAAGAATTCTCTGATGGTTCTCTCACTCCCACCCTCAGCAGGAATAGGCACAGGTCCCGTGTTCCTGCTTCCCTCGGTGCTTGTGGCTTCTGCACGCACCATTCAGGATCATATCGACGCCTTTTCAGTGTACCGAGTACTCCTGGAGTATTTGGTATTCTCTTTGTCTTATTCGGTATTCTCTTTGGTGCTGTGTTCCCTTTGTCTCAGCCTCTCGAGAGGCTAATGGCAGGTACAGACACAGCACACAAAAACCATGGTGAAAAAAACAAGATGGGCAATGAGTTGTTTAATCAGTGGACTGATACACGTATTCCCAGTCCTTGAAGATTTTGAAAACCCTCAGGGGAGATAAATCTGTAAATAACTAATTTAAAGACAAAATAATTCATGAAACAACAGCTGTATGAACAAAAGTCTGGGAAGCACAGAGGAATGTGGACGGCATTTAGCCTGGAGCAAATTTTTCAAAATTTATAGATATTCTAAATCCATTTCTCCATCATGTCTACCTAGAGTCTTTTTTTTTTTTTTGCTTTTGGGGTCACACCTGGAGACGCACAGGGGTTGCTCCTGGCTCTGCACTCAGGAATTATTCCTGGCGGTGCTCAGGGGACCCTATGGGATGCTGGGAATTGAATCTGGGTTGGCCGAGTGCAAGGCAAATGCCCTCCCCGCTGTGCTATCGCTCCAGCCCCTACAATGGAAGTGTCTCTTGGCTGCTTTCTGCTCACCTTCAGCTCCCACATTTTTTTGTTTTCTTTTAGTTTAATTTTATTTTTATAAAGTTGTTCACAATGATGTATTGCATTCGGTATCCTAACACCAATCCCACCACCATTATACCTTCCCACCAACATTGCTTCCAGTTCCCCCAAACACCACCATAACCTGCCCCAATAGTAGGCCCTAAATAATTTATTTTGTATCATTTGTTATGAATAATCTACCCACAGTCTTCATTCTTTTTTTTTTTTTTTTTGCTTTTTGGGTCACACCCAGCAATGCACAGGGGTCGCTCCTGGCTCATGCACTCAGGAATCACCCCAGGCGGTGCTCAGGGGACCCTATGGGATGCTGGGATTTGAACCCGGGTCGGCCGCGTGTAAGGCAAACGCCCTACCTGCTGTGCTATCACTCCAGCCCCCACAGTCTTCATTCTTTGTTCTTGCACAACCCGTATAAGTCTACCTCGTCCTAGCATCTGAAGCAATTCCTGTCAACACATGAGCTACCTAATCAGTATTTTGAAAAGAGTGAATTGAATCTTCTCAGCCACTTAGCAGTATCTGTGGTGTCCAGGCGGATACTTCATCCTCCTCCTGGGCATTCTCTGATGAGTTATGTCTCTGAAGGAGCAAAAGGACTTCACTGCTTTGGGCATATCTGCGTTCTAAAACTCCAATAGAAAGTCGGTTGTTTGGGACCCGACTGACATTTCCCTTGAGGTGACTTGCTTCCCAGGTCCACCACGCTTGCTTTCCAGGCTCACAGGTCCACTGGCGGAATTTTGTGGTGGTGATCGATGGCTGTCAGCTTGGGATCAGGAGTGAGAAATGGACCCAGGCTTCACTTGAGCTCTGAGTTGGACCCTGGACAAAACTGGATCCACTTGTGTCCCGGCCTCCCCGACCTGCAGTTCTCTGTCCCTGCCTCTCTTCCCCTACTGGTCAGCCGCTTTCCGCCCAGCTGAGGCCTTAAAAATGCTCAAGATTCCCGTGGCCCCACCGGGCCATCATGGATAGGCACCCGCCATGCTGTTCCTTCGGACGCTTTGCTGCTTTTGCTGCTCTGGGCCCGTGAGGATAAGGGCCTGGCACTGTCCATCAGCAGCCAGCGAGGCTTCCCCAGCGTTGTGTCCACGACTCACCGGCCCGGCCTCCATCCTTCCTTCACGGGGTCAAATCTGCATCTCCATCATCTAACAATCCTCCTTGCCTGACTTGTGCCCATGCCTCCTTCACACCTTAGACAGACTCTTCCCCTGTAACTCTTCCGCATGTGTGACCCCATCCTGACGACTCCTTCTCTCGGGACCAGGAGGGACAAATGTAATTGTGTCCCCTGAGATCTTGCACAGGAAACGTGCAGCCGGGAGACTCCCCTCTGCTCCGCCTTTGGTGCGTGCTTCCCTGTCGGGGTGGGGGAGGGGCTGCTGGCCGTGGGCTCAGGAGCGTTCCCTGGACAGGCAATGGGGTCCACCTAATCGAGCTGGAAAAGATTTGAATTTTGACCTCACATTACCTAGTCTTTCTCAAAACCCCAAGGACAAAGAGATAATCTGTTCCCCCCTCTGCCCTGACACATTTCAGGCTGTTTTTTTGTTTGTTTGTTTCTCTCCTTTTTTTTTTTTTTTTTTTTTTTTGCTTTTTGGGTCACACCAGTGATGCACAGGGGTTACTCCTGGCGGTGCTCGGGAGACCCCATGGGATGCTGGGAATCAAACCCAGGCTGGCCGCGTGCAAGGCAAACGCCCTCCCCGCTGTGCTATCGCTCCATCCCTCTTCAGGCCATTTCTTGTTTTGTTTTTATTCCACTGCAAGTTAAGGTTCCATGGAAGATTCACTTTTCTCTCATATTACATGGAAATCATTAGGATTCGATAGAAAAGGTCGCCTGCCTCTGAGTCCTGCCTTCACCTCCCTTCAGAACGGTCTCTGCACCCCAACTAGGGTGAGGCACAAATGGTCAGGGTAGAATGGGGGGCTTCTCTCTGCATGTCTCTAGCATTTACCAGGAATGGGGAAAAAGATAAACTTTTTATGTAGAAAATAAAAATTTATTTCTCATGTACATATTCCATGTAGAGGTTTTTTTTTTCTACTTTTTGGGTCACAAATGGCGATGCTCAGGGGTTACTCCTGGGTCTGCACTCAGGAATTACTCCTGGCAGTGCTTGGCGGACCCATGGGAAGCTGGGGATCGAACCCGGGTCGGCTACGTGCAAGGCAAACGCGCTCCCTGCTGTGCTAGCGCTCCAGCCCCAAGTAGTCCGTGTAGTTTTCTGAGCTAGGCAGTACTTGAGATTCAGATCCTGAATGTAGGCATGCCAGTCAGTTACCCGCAGGAAAGAGTTCCTACAATAGCAGCATGCGTTTCTTCGTTTCAGAATTTTTGCAGGGAGGGCTGTTCCAGGGAACCCTCAGAGAACCAGCCTCCAAGTTAGTGAGGTTCTGAAATGCACCATGTAGACGGTGTTCACTTGCCCCACTAACATCCATCCCAGATGCACTGGCAGCCACGGGATGCTCTCTCTGCAGCCAGACCCATCTGTGTCTGTTTCACCAGTTATGTCCACGTTCACGTATGAAGACCTGGATTCACTGACCTTCTGCTCCAGTGGCCGCAGTAGTCCAGGGAATAGAACAATAGCCTTGGCCTGCAGCACCACATTATGTCACTATGTCCGTGCTGGTGTTTGCTCGAGAGCTTGGGTACCATCAGGCTAGGGAAGCCCAAGGAGAGGACAGACATGAGAGGAAGAAGATGGTGGAGGAAGAAGAGAGAGCGCTGTGGTTCTCAGACTCGGAAAGGAAAAGCTGAGACAGCAGAGAAAGAACGGAGGGAGGCAAAGGCATCTCAAAATGGATGAACTCCTTACAGAGATGTCTCTGGACCCAAACCACTGACATTTTTAGAATTCCAGAAGCCGTGTGGCCACAAAAACGGCCACACGACCTCTCAGGCTATTCCTAATAAGCAATAGAAAATAAATGAGCTAGCATCTGCCCCTGGCAGGCAGGCTTGAATGGTGGTGGGAAAATTGGAAACAATGGTGGTGGGAAGGTGTCATGGTGGTGGGATTGGTGTTGAAATATTGAATGTATTGCAACGCAGATTGTGCTGCAAGCCATAATGCCCAAGAGTAGAGAGAGAGTATGGGGAATGTTGTCTGCCATGGAGGCAGGGGGAGGGTGGGAAAGGGGGGTATACTGGGGATATTGGTGGTGGGGAATGTGCACTGGTGGAGGGATGGGGGTTTGATTATTGTGCGATTGTCACCCAAACATGAAAGCTTGTAACTATCTCATGGTGAATCAATAAAAAGCTTTAAAAGATAAATAAAAGGATTTTATGAAATTATTATAAAAAAGAAATATTGAATGTAATCAGTAGTGGAAACAAACTTGTCGCACTATCGCACTGTTGTCCCGTTGCTCATTGATTTGTTCGAGCAGGCACCAGTAATATCTCCATTGTGAGACTTGTTGTGACTGTTTATGGCATATTGAATATGATATGCCACGGGGAGCTTGCCAGCCTCTGCCGTGCGAGAAGGATACTCTTGGTAGTTTGCCGGGCTCTCCGAGAGGGACGGAGGAATCGAACCCAGATCGGCCGTGTGCAAGGCAAACGCCCTACCCGCTGTGCTATTGTTCCAGGGAACAAACTTATGAAAATAAAAAAACTCTTTTTTTGGTTTTTGGGTCACACCCGGCGATGCACAGGGGTTACTCCTGGCTCTGCACTCAGGAATTACTCCTGGCGGTGCTCAGGGGACCATATGGGATGCTGGGATTTGAACCCGGGTCAGCCACGTGCAAGGCAAACGCCCTACCCACTATGCTATCACTCCAGCCCCCTGAAAATAATTTTTTTAAAAAAGATGGGAGGGAGGGTTAGTTTTCAGTCAGGTCTTTCCCTCCAGCCCCCTGGAGCACTGGGTAAAGTTCATGGCCGTTCTGCGTTATCACACTGGCAGGCGACTGCTGCGGCATCTAGTGAGTAGAGCCCTGGGTGCTGCCACACCTTTACTAGGCTGAGAACCGCATGCAGGACACGGAATTGCCAGGACCTGTCCTCAAGGCAGAGAAGCCTGCCAGACCCAGACCTCCACCCCCTGTGACAGGGCGGCTCCCAGCTGTTTGCTTTCCTTTCCTGCTCAAAATCCTCCCCAAGGGCCACTTCACCCTCTGCTTCCCTTCTGGTTCCTCCCACCTCCAAACCCCCACCCCCTTTCCTCTGAGTCTGGCGGCTTCTTGGTCTTGGTCCTGCCCACGCCCCGGCCTGAGGCTGGGACACAGAGAGTGAGAGCGCCCTAGAATCCAAGGTCGCCCATCTTGGGCCTGATGTTCACTTTACTGGGAACCTTTCACGGAAAGTGAAACCCAGTGCACTCAGGAGGCTGGCTCAAGAACTCGTGGGTCCAGATTGGTGCAGGAAAAGGAAAGCTTCCGGAGAAGGTGCTCCTTGTGAGGCACTGCCTGGGAGAAGAAGAGCGAATGGGGAGGTTTATGTCCCACTGGTCTAAACAATGACGAAATGTTGTCTAGAGTCCACGAAGGGGGCTGGAGCGATAGCACAGTGGTTAGCGCATTTGCCTTGCACGTGGCCAATTCAGGTTCGATTCTCAGCATCCCATATGGTCCCTTGAGCACGGCTAGGAATAGTTCCTGAGTGCAGATCTAGGAGTCTAGGAGTAATCCCTGTGCATCACCAGGTGTGACCCAAAAAGCAAAAAAAAAAAAAAAAAATTGGAAACTCTACCCTATGTTCTTTTTTTTCTTAAAAAAGGTAAATAGACCAAGTTTATTTTTATTTTTATTTTTATTTTATTTTCCATTTTTTTAAAAATCGAATCACCGTGAGATGCAGTTACAAAGCTTTCATGTTTGAGTTTCAGTCATACAATGATGGAACTACCCATCCCTCATGCTGAGTGAAATGAGTCAGAAAGAGAAGGACAGACCTAGAACGACCGCACTCATTTGTGGAATATAAAATAACATAATACCCCGTGTCCTGACTAGCTGTGAATGATATCAAGTCAGCACCTCTAAACTGAGTCGTTTAAATGGGTGTATTCGTGTCTTTCACGTTCTCGAATTACCCGGCTCATCTAACTGGTTCTAATCGGACTCACCATGTAGTCACGGTCAGAGGGTGCCGGGTCTCTAGGCCTCTGAAGGTCCCGTTTCTTCCCTGCATGTCCCAGATCATTCACTGACCTGCGTCACCTTTTGGTAGACTGTTGCCTTGGGGGTGAGGTGTAGCCTGTCCACGTACACAGACTTTGTAGTGTATGACAACTGTGTGCCGTGTACGGGCTTTGTGCTGTGTGACGACTAACTTCTAAGCATCCGAAGGACTAGCTGCAAAAAGGCTTCTCTTGACTTTGCTTCTGAAACCCCATAGCCCAGTGTCCTAAAGTCACTGTGACCAGCCTCCGTTGAAGAGGAAGTTGGACACATCTCCGGAGTGCGGAGAGTAGCGTGTGCACAAGAAAGGGAGGGGAGGAGTGGGCCCCACCAGCTTGGACATCCCCCTACTTCGTCCCACCCCAGGCTCTCCCTCCCAGTTCCAGTACCTCAAACAAGAAGTGCTGACAGTCCCCAAGAGTCCTTGTCAGTCACGGAGGTGAGAGGCTGATGAAGTGGTTATGACCATAGTTTTTAAAAAGGTGTTTCATTGAATTACTGTGAGAGAGATTCTTTACAAAGCTGTTCATGGTTAGGGTGCAGTCATGCAGTGTTCCGACACCCATCTCTTTATCCCTTTCCCAGGACCAGTGTCCCCAGTTTCCTTCTCATCACACACGTCAGCCCCACCCTGCCTTTATGACAGGTAGACCGACCTCTCTCTCTGTCTCTCTGTCTCTCTGTTTATCTTTCTCCTTCTCCCTCTCTCTCTCCTCTCTCTCGGTGTGCCTCTCTGTATCTTTCTCCTTCTCCCTCTCTCTCCTCTCTCTCTGTCTCTCTGTTTATCTTTCTCTTTCTCCCTCTCTGTGTCTCCCTGTTTATCTTTCTCCTTCTCCCTCTCTCTCTCCTCTCTCTGTCTCCCTGTTTATCTTTCTCCTTCTCCCTCTCTCTCTCCTCTCTCTGTCTCTCTGTTTATCTTTCTCCTTCTCCCTCTCTCTCTCTCCTCTCTCTGTCTCCCTGTTTATCTTTCTCCTTCTCCCTCTCTCTCTCCTCTCTCTGTCTCTCTGTTTATCTTTCTCCTTCTCCCTCTCTTTATCCTCTCTCTGTCTCCCTGTTTATCTTTCTCCTTCTCCCTCTCTTTCTCCTCTCTCTCTGTCTCTCTGTTTATCTTTCTCCTTCTCCCTCTCTCTCTCTCTCTCTCTCTCTCTCTCTACCTCTCTCCCTCTCTCTCCCTCCCTTCTTTTGGGCATTGTGGTTTGCAACACAGATACTGAAAGATTAATAGATATAACCTGTTTATGACCATATTTAGAGGCAAAGGAGATCTGGGTTAAAAGTTTGGCTTTTCACTTGCCAACTTGTGAGTCTGGGGAAAATTCTTTAACCTGTTCAAGCTTTCATTACTTTATTTGTAAAAGGGTGATTCTATATCCCTGTATTGATTGTGGAATGTAAATGTTTCCTAGCTACAGAGCAAGCTTTAGCTAACTGTTCACTAAATTCACTAAGAGAAATTAAGGTGAAAAGAGGGTTTCATTGCTTTCCGGGCTCATCTTGACCTAGCCTGATGGAGGTGAACTCGGGCTGTCTAGTACTCCAGGGAGGCAAATGTTCAGGCCTCCCTAGAAAGGAAGTCGTTGGGTGGAGAAGTTAGAGTCAGGAAGATGAAGTCAAGGTTCCTAGAGTCCGAGTCACCCTGGGGTCCCAGAGGCAGAAGGGATTAATCTGGAGGATTAAAGTGAAGGAGCCGGGTTTGGTCCAGGTAGAAAATGTTGACAGAGGCCAAGGGGAGAGGACTTTGAAGGGACTGTGCCTTTCTTTTTTTTTTTTTTTTTTTTTTTTTTTTTTTTTGCTTTTTGGGTCACACCCAGCGATGCCCAGGGGTTACTCCTGGCTTTGCACTCAAGAATTACTCCTGGCAGTGCTTGGGGGACCATATGGGATGCCGGGGATCGAACCCGGGTCGGCCGCGTGCAAGGCAAACGCCCTCCCCGCTGTGCTATCGCTCCGGCCCCGGGACTGTGCCTTTCTGACTTTGCTTCCCACACATCAGGGGAGATGTGTGATGTGAGGGGGACGTGGCCTGAGCAGCCATGGCAAGGCCAAGCCCTGCCCTGCTAGAACGTTCTAAATTGGCACACCTCTCCATCCACCAAATCACCACTCCAGTTCGGGCTGCTGTTGCATTTTTTTTTTTCTGGTTCATTTATTAAGTTTGTTATTGTTACTTTGGACTGGAGCGATAGCACAGCAGGTAGGACGTTTGCCTTGCACGCGGCCGACCTGGGTTCGATTCCTCCATCCCTCTTGGAGAGCCCGGCAAGCTACCGAGAGTATCCCGCCCGCACGGCAGAACCTGGCAAGCTCTCCGTGTCAAAAGCAGTAACAACAAGTCTCACAAGGGAGACGTGACTGGTGCCCGCTCGAGCAAATCGATGAGCAACGGGAAGACAGTGCTACCGTGCTACCGTGATTATTACTTTGATTGCAGTGAGATTGCCTGTTTACAGATTTTCCTAATTTTAATCTTTGCAATTGGTCTTCTGCAGAGCAATCAACAATCCCATTTTGCAACCCCCATCGAATTCTGTCACTCATCGGCTAAATGTTTTCTGGCCTGTGCCCTTCTTTATGTCTAACTGGAGTGAAACATGTCAAATCTCTTTGGCTTTAGGTTTTCTCTTGGGACGAGTTCCTGAAAGACCCAGCAGGATCCGGGGGGGGGGGGGCAGGGGCAAGTATCGAAAGAGTTTGAAGTATCTGTTCTCCCCAGATTAGGTTTCTGTGTCCTCTGACTTCCCACGGGCGTAGACTCTGCTGAGCGTCTCTCTTCTCTCCAGAGTCCTGGTCAGCTTTCCCTCCCAATATTGAGCTGATCAGTATTGCTTTCTCAGTATCGCTTTGCTCTGGCATCTCCACAACCTTCCCTGGTTCCTCTCATCTCACCCACACGCATCAGACGAATTCCCCATCTGTAAATTACTGCCGACGTGTCCCTTACCTGTGTCCTTTGAAGATCTCAGTGGTTCTAGTCTCCATATCATTCTCCCGGTCTCGGGATGGAGTCCAAGCTCCCCTGAGCCACAGCCCCCGTGGCCTTGCTAGAGATCAATGTCTCTGAGCTGCTTCCCTCGCCCTCCTTTTTTTTTTATAAAAAATGTATTTTTTATAAAGTTGTTCATAATAACTTATTACACTTCAATATCCCAACACCAATCTCACCACCGTGACACCTTCCCACCACCATTATTTCAAATTTCCCCAACCACCACCCCACCCATGCCTGCCCCAATGGCAGGCCCTAAATAATTTATTTTGTATTGCTTACTACAAGTAATCCACTAAAAATGATTTTTTTTTAAAGTTTCCTTAGAAGAAAGTGTGTGAGGATGGACGTATCTCACCCTGGACCATGACATCAGCCATGACGTGAACCTCTCCCTCCTGACATCAGCACCCCTTGCTCTTAGAATTCACTCCTGCCTTTGAATGTGCCTTGAAATTTCCCTGGACATCTCAATCCACCCCTGGCTTTACAGAGTTAACTCCAGATGCCCTTGAGGTCTCAGCTCAAGTGCTGCCTTCTCAGAAAATTCTTCATAAATCACTCGATTAGACATTTTATTAGTTCCTTGAATCCCAGCCATAACCCCCTATTGCAATGTATACAATTATTTGATCAGTCTGTCTCTTCTACCAGACTTTAAGAGGCAGGGGAATCAAACACAGAAACAGAATTTAAAAAACAGCTGCTGGTGGCAGGGAAGTAGAAAGAACAGGGAGAGGATGGGAGGAGGATGCAAACTCGCAGTTTAAAATGAGTAAACGGAGGGGCCTGGAGCGATAGTATGGCGGAGAGGACATTTGCCTGGCACGCGGCCAACCCAGGTTTGATCCCTGACACACCATATGGTTCCCCAAGCACCGCCAAGAATAATTCTGCAGAGCCGGGAGGGACCCCTGATCATTGCAGGGTGTGACCCCAAAAGCAAAAAATAATAATAAAATAAAATAAAACGAGTAAGAGGGAAAGGATCCAAACGAATTGCTGAATGTGAATGAGGGCTGAGGATAGAAAGTAATGTTTCTCAAAGTGTCCCCCCCGACAATGGCTCCCTTTCAACTGTATTTCCTTCCTGTTACCTCCCCCACTACCACGTCCTACAACTTGGCCCCTTGTCTCCTGTTGTGTCCCTCTACAGTGCCCCCTCCCCCCGACTAGTGCTCTTGGAATATCCTAGGGGCCTACAAGGGGTTATATGACTCCCAGTTGAGAAATGCAAGTGTAAAATGATGACCGTTGTTGAAACCATTGCACGACCATTAAAATTGACTATAGTAGCACTTCAGTGGTCTTCTGTTGTGAGTACGTGAGGAGATGGACGTGTTCATTAACTCACTGAGGGGGAGCCTTCCATAATATTTATCTATATGTCATTATCGTGTTGTAAACTTGAAGTATCTCTTTGTCAGTTAACCCTCAATAATACTAGGGAGGGGTCAGATAAATAGTATCAGGGTTAAGACACTTGCTTTGCCGGTGGCCAGTCCTGGTTTGATCCCTGGCGTCAAATGGTCCCCTGTGCATCTCCTGGTGCATCCCTGGAGGACCCTGGGCACTTCCAGGTATGGCCTGGGCAGCACTGCATCCTCGGACCCTAAAAATTGAACCTCAGGCCCAGTTGTCAGAGAATTATCAGGACAGGTCCCTGGGCCAACTGAACACAGCTTCTTTTTTTATTTTATTGAATCACTGTGAGATACAGTTACAAAACTTTCATGTTTGAGTTTCAGTCATACAATGATTGAACACCCACCCCTCCACCAGTGCACATTCTCTACCACCAGTGTCCCCAGTATATCCCTCCCCATCTCAGCCCCCCCACCCTCTGCCTCTGTGGCAGACAATTTTCCTCTTACATTCTCTCTACTTTGGGGCATTATGGTTTGTACTGCAGATACTGAGAGGCCATCATGTTTGGTCCTTTATCTACTTTCAGCATATATCTCCCTTCCCGAGCGATCCCTCCAACCATCATTGACTCAGTGATCCCTTCTCCATCCCAGCCGCCTTCTCCCCCAGCTCGTGAGGCAGGCTGCCAGCCGTGGAGCAATCTTCCTGGCCCTTGTCTCTCCCGTCCTTGGGTATTCGTCTCATATTATGTTATTTTATATTCCACAAATGAGTGAGCACAGCTTTTGAGACGTCCCCCCAAACACCAGGGAAAGAAGAGACAGACCTGCAGGTGTGCCACCAATTTTGTTCCCCCCCCCCCACTACATCTCCGGCATGTAGCAGAGTGCTCTAGTTCCGTTGCAGGCCTCCAATGAAGAATTATTGAAATAATACGTATAACTCAGAATCCCCAGTCTTACTGTGGAAGGTTGGAAAAGACTGCGTTTGTGCTTCCAAAAAATCCTTCAAAGAAACGAGAGACAGTGGGGAGGGCTTGAGTCACTGGGTTTTGTTGCATCTTGAATGGCCTCCTCTGCACCTTCAATTCCTCTTGGATATTTTTAGAAACCCTGTGTCCAAACAAAGCTCTGCAAGGAAAATTTATACCCCCAGCACCACCACCACCACGTGTGTGGTATGCAGCCGAGCAGAAAAAACAATCAGAAGCACACTTGATGAAGGAGAGAACGGGAGAATGCGAGTCCCCGGGCTGAGCATGGTGGGGAATGTAGCCCAACAGCTGCTTGCATTAAAATGATTGCTTTATATTTACGGCAGACAGGCAACAATAAGCAGTTTATAGCCATAATCGAACACAAATGACTTGGGAAAATATTCTTAATGGAGACTTCAGCTCAGAGTCCCAGGGCGTGAGGGAGCCCCAGCAAAGGAGCACTCAGGATTGGCCTTCATTGATCTCACTAATCCCTCGTGACTCACTGCATGTTAAACCACTTCTCTGCGCAATTTTTTAAAAATAGCTTTATTGAAAGAAATTTGGAAAAATGTGGAGAGAGAGAGAGAGATGGGGGGGAGAGGAAAGGAGAGAGAGGAGAGAGATGGGGTGAGAGAGAGGGAGAGAGATGAGGAAAGAGGAAAGAGAGGGAGAGATGAAGGGAGAGAGAGAGAGAGAGAGAGAGAGGTGTTCAAGAAACAACATGTGCTTTCCCAGAGGAGAGGAAAAGCCTCTACACAATTTGTTGTTGTTGTTGCTGTTCTCAAAGACACAGACCCCACCAGAGACTTAGCCTGATGGCTTCTTAGAAACTGAATTCTACATCTCGGGCTGCACCAAAGCAGAGAAATGAAGCATGACCTTGTCAAATACCAGTTCCTGGCTTTTCTGACCGCCCCTCTCCCCCACCTTCCCTCATTGTGGGGATATTATCATGGCTGGAAAAAAATATATATATATACCGTTTTCCAAACTTTATTCTGGAAAATGATATCCATCTGTGGGAATGCTGAGCTGGCATCGCAGGCGGGATCTCTGGGGCCAGGCGTGGTATCAGACTGACAGGCTGGCGGGGACGTGGGTTGCTGGGAGGGATCCGCCGGAAGAAAGGAGCTGGGCTCCAGGGAGGATGTGTTCTCCTGTGATGGCCCCGGGAGGCCGAGGGCCCACAGAGGCAGCAGAGGCCAAATGGCTCGAGGGAAGCAGTTGCCTTGTCTTGTGACCTCTCTCATGTCTGGAGGTCGACTGTGGCTTGTGATGGTCCTGATGAGAGACAAGGGAGCGACAGAGAGACGGAAGGACTGGACATCAGATATGGAAACCAGCGGAGGAAGCAGCTGGCTCTAACTTCCCTGCCCGAAGGGGCACACGCACTAGGAGTGTAGAACAGAGTGAAGATCCTGAGTCTTGGGAAGTCTGTCTGTCTTTCTGTCTTCCTTTCTCTTTCTTTCTTTCCTTCCTTCCTTCCTTCCTTCCTTCCTTCCTTCCTTCCTTCCTTCCTTCCTTCTTTCTTTCTTTCTTTCTTTCTTTCTTTCTTTCTTTCTTTCTTTCTTTCTTTCTTTCTCTCTCTCTTTCTCTCTCTTTCTTTCCTTCTTTCTTTCTTTCTCTCTCTTTCTTTCTTTCTTTCTCTCTCTCTTTCTCTCTCTTTCTTTCCTTCTTTCTTTCTTTCTCTTTCTTTCTTTCTTTCTTTCTTTCTTTCTTTCTTTCTTTCTTTCTTTCTTTCTTTCTTTCTTTCTTTCTTTCTTTCTTTCTTTCTTTCTTTCTTTCTTTCTTTCTTTCTTTCTTTCTTTCTTTCTTTCTTTCTTTCTTTCTTTCTTGGGGACCCTGTGGGATGCCAGGGATTAAACTTGGGTTGGCTGCTCGCAAGGCAAACACCCTCCCCACTAGACTATGGCTCTGGCCCCAAGCTTGGGAAGTTCTTAGCAGGGTTCAGGATCTTCAGAGTCTCTGAAAATATAAGTCGCGGCGTGGGCTTCATCAGGAGGGACACACATAGCGCTTTAGGTAAGAAATAGAGTGGTGAGCTCAAAGGACAACAGATAGGTCATACGGCAAAGCATCCTGTGTGTATCTGGACAGTGAGGGCCTCTGGCCAGAGGAAGCTTTTTGCCCCAGGAAGCCCCCCGAGTAATGCTGCACCTGAATGAGGGGCCAAACTGTGGTGGGAGAGATGGCCCACAGGGACAGCAGCTGTCCCTACAGGAGGCCTGGATCTGATCCCCGGAACCTCATGGTCCCTTAAGAGATTGCCATGAATGTGAACACGACTGACACATTCAATAAAACTTAATGTGGGGCTGAGTGATAGCACAGCGGGTAGGGCGTTTGCCTTGCACGCGGCCGACCCAGGTTCGAATCCAGCATCCCATATGGTCCCCTGAGCACCGCCAGGGTGATTCCTGAGTGCATGAGCCAGGAGTGACCCCTGTGCATCGCCGGGGTGTGACCCAAAAAGCAAAAAAAAAAAAAAAAAAAAAAAAAACTTAATGTGAAGAATGTGGAATTTAGACTGAAGAATTTCCAGAGGCTCCCACGAGCCCCAAGTCCCCCTGAGCACCGCTTGGGATAAACTCTCCACATCCCCATCCCCCCTGACCGAAGAATGAGAATTTACAAGTACTTTGCATTTGTGATAGCTGTTTGGAACTCCATCCCCTGAGTTTCCCAGAGAGCCTTCCATTCAAGAAGTCCTTGTGGCCTGAATCTGAGATTCACAGTCAGCCAGAGAGGCGTTCCTGTGATGGAAATAGCATGGCATCGACAAAGACAGTTTGAATCAGAGAAAAATAGTAAAATGTTACATTCCGTTCACTTCCCTATTTTGGAGTGATCGCACAGCGGGTAGGGTGTTTGCCTTGCATGTGACTGATCTGAGTTCAATTTCTCTGTCCCTCTCGGAGAGCCCGGCAAGCTACCGAGAGTATCCCGCCCGTTACGGCAGAGCCTGGCAAGCTCCCCATGGCATATTCAATATGCCAAAAACAGTAACAACAAGTCTCACAATGGAGACGTTACTGGTGCCTGCTCAAGCAAATCGATGAACAATGGGAAGACAGTGTCTGGGGGGCGGGGGTGAGGTTTTGAGAGAAGGCAGCCTTACCCTAAGGGTGTCAGACCATCCAGTGTTCTCAAATAACAACCGAGATGGCCCATACCTGGGATGGTGCTAACATTTTACATGATGCCCTCGAATGTATGATTCTCCCTCAGAATGAAACCTTACCTGCTTATGGCAGAAAGCTATTGCAGTGGCTTTCATAGCATTTAAGTTTTCTGTGTCAAAAGGCTTCTATTCAGTAATCCTGAATATAGATGCCATCTCCTGTGGAAATCCTGGTCTTGGTTGCTGGTGAGTTTCCCCAGTCATTTTAACCAACCAACCAACCAACCAACCAACCAACCAACCAACCAACCAACCCGGTATTCATTTATTTATGTTAAATAGTGATTTGCAAAGTCATCCGGAATTGGGCTTCAGACACACAGGGTACCAGCACCAATCCCTCCACCAGTGTCAGTTTCCCTCCACCAGTGTCCCCAGGGTCCCTCCATGTCCCAGCCTATCTCTTTGACAGTCACATTTTGAACTTTGGTCCTTGGATTTTTATTTCACGTCTTCAGTGTTGTGGACTGTGTGGTTTAGATGTATACATAGACCACACCTCTGCACCGCAGATGGACCTAAGTTACCCCCTGTAACCTTGCTGCTTCCGTCTGCTTTTTCTTCCCCCCTTCCGTATCCTCATTTCTATTATCTAGATCGAGGATAATCTAGATATCCACCCCTGATACCTGTGTTCCCTTGTCCTGTTTTCCTGTGTGCTAGAGATGAGTGAGACCCAGTGTATCTTCTTATTTCACTTCACATATTATCTACTAGTTCCATCCGAGTTACAGAACATTGCATAATTTACTCATTCCTTGCAGGTGCGTAGCATTCCACTGTGTGTGTGTGTGTGTGTGTGTTTGTGTGTATAGCACATTTCTGTTACCCACACGTCTGTCTGGACACCTAGGTTGATTCCATATCTTAGCTATTGTGCTAAATGCTATAATGAATAATGGTGTGCATATGTCCTCTTGTTTTTTGTTTTTGTTTTTGTTTTGGGGCCAGCAGTATTTGGGCCTCACTCTGGCTCTGTACTCAGGGATCACTCGTGACGGAACTCAGGGGGCCCTACAGAGTGCTGGGGATTGAACCTGGGCCAGCTTTGTGCAAGGCAAGGGACCTTACCTGCTGTACTATCTCTCCAGCCTTTGCAAATGGAAGGGATGTTTATTTTGGAATGAATGTTTTTATGTCCTGGAGGCAGATACCAGGAAGTGGAATTTCTGGGTCACGTGGCAGCTCTAATCTTCATTTTTGAGAAATCTCTATACTCTTTTCCATGGGGGTTGAACCAGACAAAATTCCCACCAACAGTGGTTGAGAGTTTATTTTCCACTCTATCCCCTCCAACCACCCCCACCAACACATATTGTTTCCATTTTTTTTCAATACTGTAATTCGCACTGCTGTGAGATGATACTGTATTGTCACCTTCATTGGAATTTCCCTGATAATAAGTGATGAGGAGCACCGTTACCACATACCTCCTGGCCCTCCGTCTGTCTTCTTCAGAGAAGTATCTGTCCATTTCCTATCCACATTTTTTAAGACTGAAATTCCGTGGTTTATAATATTGTTAACAATGGTTTCTCTTGGGGCTGGAGCGATAGCACAGCGGGTAGTGTGTTTGCCTTGCACACGGCCGACCCGGGGTTCAATTCCCAGCATCCCATTTGGTCCCCTGAGCACCACCAGGAGTTAATTCCTGAGTGCATGAGCCAGGAGTAACCCCTGTACATCACCGGGTGTGACCCAAAAAGCCAAAATAATAACAATAATAATAATAATAATAATAATAATAATAATAATAGTTTCTCATCATCATCATCCCGTTGATTGTCGATTTTCTCGAGCAGTCTCAGTAACATCTCCATTTGTCCTGGCCCTGAGATTTTAGAAGCCTCTCTTTATTTGTCCTTCTCAACAGTGCCACGTTGAAGGCTCTTTCAGGGTCGGGAGTGAGACCCATCATTGTTACTGGTTTTAACATATTAATACGCCTTGGGGAGCTTGCCAGGCTCTCCCATGCAGCAGGAAACTCTTGGTAGCTTGCCAGGTTCACCGAGAGGGAGAACTAGGCTATAAGAGGTCACGTGGCCTTACACTTCTGAGAGCTTGGTTTTATAGTCTCTGGATGTTGGCCTTTGATGGGATTACATGGGCCCAGGGCAGTTTCTGGGTGTGACCGCCTAGTTACTGGAAAATGGGGGATCTGGGTGGAAGAGGCTTGGAGATCTCAGCCCCAGGTCCTGCACACCTGGGTTCCTCTGCCGGTTCCTTCATGTGTGAGGCTCATCTGAACATGTGGAGAGGGGCCTTGAGAATGGCTGTGACTGGGTTCTGGAGGTCTTCAGCTGCCGGGGCTCTGCTCAGGGTGGGGAGGGAAACTCAGCCCACCCCCTCCCAGGGGCCCCAGTGAAGACAGCAGGCGTGAGGGCAAGAGACTCTGCCAATGGTTTCTCATACACATAAATTTGAACACCACACCCACCATCACTCATGTGCTCTCATGCCTCCCTCTTCTTTACAGTTTTAATTGGGGATTGAGTATTTTTTATTTTATGAGTATTATATATATATATGAACCCTTTATTTGGTGCTTTGAGGGAAAATATCTTTCCCTTTCAGTTGGGTGTCCTCTAAGTTTTAGTCTATGTTTCTTTTTTCATGTAGAAACTTTTAAACTTGATATAGACCCATTTGTTTATTTTTGTTCCTGTTGTCTTGTTCAGTGGCATCATATCATTGAAAACACCTTCGAGGTCCAAATCCTGAAGGATTCTGCCTATTTTTTCTTTAGTGTATGGATCTGGTTCACTTTGAATTGACTCTTGCATAAGGTGTGAGACCCAGCCTAAGGTTCGTGTATGCGCTTATCTAGTATCCCAGCACCACTTATTGAAGAGGTTGTCTTTACTCCACTTCATGTCCCCACTGACTTTGTAAAAATTAGTTGACCATAAATCTGGGGACTTGTCTTTGGGTGCTAGACTCTAACCAATTAGGTGTCCAGTCTTTTTAACTCTCCCACTATGGAGTCAAAAGTAGCTCCAGGAAGTATAGAGTGACCATTGCACCCTGGGTCCCACTGACAGTCAGGAATCAAAGAGACATACATCAGGCAGGAAAATCAGTCACCCTCAAGAATAGTATCTGCTAAAGTGATATACCTGATAACCTTTCAGTATCTGTATTGCAAACTATAATGCCCCAAAGGGAGGGAGGGAGGGTGGGAAGGAGAGAGATGACAAGAGAAGGGGAGGGGAATAGAGGGAGGATAGAGGAGGAGAGGGGAGGGGAGGGGAGGGGAGGGGAGGGGAGGGGAGGGAGGGGAGGGGAGGGGAGGGAGGGAGGGGAGGGGAGGGGAGGGGAGGGGAGGGGAGGGAGGGGAGGGGAGGGGAGGGGAGGGGAGGGGAGGGAGGAGAGGAGAGGAGAGGAGAGAGAGGAGGAGAGAGAGAGGAGAGGAGAGGAGAGGAGAGAGAGGAGAGGAGAGGAGAGGAGAGGAGAAAAGTACTTCCCATGCGGAGGTGCAGAGGAGGGAAACTGAGGACACTGGTGGTGGGAAATGTACACTGGTAAATGGCCAGGTGTTGGAACATTATATGACTGAAACCCAATCATGAACAATTTTGTATCTCATTGTGACTCAATTAATAAATTAATAATTAAAAAAGAATAGTATATGCATTGATCCTAGGGTAACATAAGAAATGCCATCTATTTCTGTGGCGCTATAATGTCGAAAGCATTGACAATAAATTCTAGAAAACAGACTGCACAAATCTCAACTCAGTAAGGTTTTTCTAGGACTCTGAGAAAGCTTTCCAAGCCACAAACTGGAAGAAAATACTTAAAACTCATAGAGCTGACAAAGGCCTACATCCAGAAAATAAAAGACTTCCTCATAAATCAATAAAGCAAAAGCTAAGTCACAACAGGAAGAGAAAGGGAGGGAATTCGTACAACAAACTTGAAAATCCAATAATCATGACAAAAAGCTCAACCTCAGAGTAATCTTGTAAGTACAAATTAAAACCACAATGAGATAACATTTTATATTATAGGGGGGGGGGAAACGTTGACGGTCTAACATAGCCAAGCTTTCGCTTGGATCGTGAAAACCCAACATCACATTCTTTATAGAAATGTTTATAAATGTGAATTGGCACAACCATCCAGGGTAGTAATTTGTCAATACTCAATAAAGATGTCTGAGTTCTGGAGCTGGGGCAACG